>NW_024753966.1:0-16318 GCF_018991925.1 Homarus americanus
TCAGGCGAGATCTACTGGTGATCTGCTCTCCTACTGCACCCATCTTTGGTCATCCTCTCTTCGGGATTATGGGGAAACTTTCGTCGTGGCCCTCGACATCTCCAAAGTATTTGACAGGGTATGGCACAAGTCTTTACTTTCTAAACTTCCCTCTTATGGTTTCTCTCCCCCACTTTGTTCTCTAATCTCTAGCTTCCTTGAGAACCGATCTATGGCAGTTGTTGTCGAGGGATCGATCTCTCGCTCTTTCTCTACCAATAGTGGTGTCCCAGTGGGTTCTCTTCTTTCACTTACTCTCTTCCTTCTTTTTATCAATGACTTACTTTACGCTACGACTAATTCTGTCCATTTTTACGCTGATGATTCTACTCTTCACTCTTCTTCACATTTTTCCCTTCCACCTAATTTTCAAACTAGATGTTTCTAGGCCTGATATCATTATATGTATCAATGCGGATCTGTGCAGCATCTCCGAATGGGGAGATGGAAACTTGGTTAAATTCAATAGTAATAAAAGACAGTATTTACCAATAACACTTTCCAAATTAGACGATCTCCCACCAATCACATTTCAGGACGCAATCATTTTGCCAAATTCTAAAATAGATATGCTAGGCCTCACCATTTCCTCTAATATGTCATGGAAGCCACACATCCTCAACATTGCTAAAGCTGCCTCCCGAAAGCTGGGAATGCTGTACAGATGCCGTAGCTACTTCACTCCTGAGCAGTTGCTTCAAGTTTATAAGGGATTCATTCGTCCTAACTTGGAGTACTGCTCTCATATCTGGGGTGGCTCTTCTTCTGTCCAACTGTTAGTTGATAATCTCTCTTCCCTTTTTCTTCGCCGCATTGTTGCTTCACTCTCTCTCTTTTACAGTTACTTTAACGGGCAATGTTCGGTGGATTTGGCATCCTGTGTACCGCCGGCAAGGCTGTGGGCTAGTAACACTCGTCTTGCCCGCGGTACCCACCGTTTCTGTGTGGATATGGGCCACATCCTTCTTTCCTCACACAGCCAAACTGTGGAATGCTCTGCCTTCTTCTGTGTTTCCACACTCATACAATCTGTGTCACTTTAAAAAGCTGGTTTTCCGGCATCTTCGTAGTGTAGAGTAATACAATTTTTGTCTCTTCTATCTTTAACTTCTTTACCCATATTTTTTCGCCCTCTAGGTCCCGTTGTGGGTCGATGACCTGCGCCCGTGTGAGACATTCCCCGTAAAAAAAGAAAAAGGTCATCATCACCTTCAGGCTACCGAAGATCTTTAACTACAGTCGGGGTTCAGGTTTCTATCTTCGTTTCATCTCGGGGATTTCCTAGACACCTGTTTTTTCTATACAAAGGTTCTGTAGTTCCAAGCCGTAGCGGTGTGGCTTCTTGTCACAGTTCCAGGCTCACTTCTGTTGATTCTAGTTCGATGGTATTTTTCGTGTTGACTCTGCAGGTGTTTGTTTATTTGTATTGTTAAATTGAGTTTGATGTGATGGGTTATTTTGTGTTTGTGTGATTGCTCTCTCCTCTCCTCTCCTCTCCTCTCCTCTCTCTCAAAGAGTATATCCTCCTTAAAGATAATTCTAAAGATTGTTTTAAAACTTCACCTCCGCCACTACACTGACGGAAAACGGGAGTGACAAAGCTGGTAACAGGTTGGTGGGTAACGGTGAGTCATGGTGAATCATAGTGGGTCTTGGTGAGTCACAGTGGGTCATGGTGAGTCACAGTGGGTCATAATGGGTAATGGTGGGTCACAGTGGGTCATGGTGAGTCACAGTGGGTCATGGTGGGTCACAGTGGGTCATGGTGGTCACGGTGGGTCACGGTTGATCATGGTGGGTCACGGTGGGTCATGGTGGGTAACGATGGGTCATGTTGAATCATAGTGGGTCATCGTAAGTCACAGTGGGTCATAGTGGGTCATGGTGGGTCATGGTGGGTCACGGTGGGTCACGGTGGATCATGGTGGGTCACGGTGGGTCGCAGTAGGTCACGATGGGTCACGATAGGTCATGGTGGGTCACAAAACGCAGGCAAGTAAATGGAAATTATGATCAATTAATTATTCACGTTTGTAAATTATCTTAGGGAATGTAAGAGCAATTACCACCACTGTGAGGTTTGGCGGGAAGGGAGGGAATGAGGAGGAGATCATGGTGGCGTCTGTTTGTCATGTGTGTGATTTTATTTATCGGTTTTGGTTTAGTTTTAATATTATTTTTTGGATCATGAGGCTGAGTTAGTTTTTTTATTGAATATCTTATATGTCTGTCTGTCTGTCTCTGTCTGTCTGTCTTGTGCTGCAGTTTTATGGAGGAGTTTAATTGTTATTGTATTTTCGTATTAAAGTATTCTAACCTAACGTAACGTAACGTAACCTAACCTAACCTAACCTAATCAAGTATAATATATCCTAAGCTAGCCTAACAAAGCCTGATCTATCTTAATCTAAACTACCCTAACTTAATCTAACCCAACTTAACCTAACCCAACCTTCCAAATAGCATTAGAGTGTTTGATCATCAGGTGAGATAAACAGCCTGAGTGACTGATCTTCAGTGTGTGTGTGTGTGTGTGTGTGTTATTTATAAACTCACTTAAGGTAACAATATGTTCTCATTACCTGCAGGAACACTTTTGCAAGTATTATGTTTTCAGTCTGTATTTCTGTCTCTGCACCCGTCTATGCGTCTGTCTCTGCGTCCCTCTATACGTCCGTTTATGCAGCTGTCTGTGCTTCCGTTTGTGTCTCCGTCAGTGGATCTGTCTGTGCGTTCCTCGATGGGTCTGTATGTCCGTGTGGCATTTGTAAACACGGTAATACGAGAAGGACTGTTTTGGCGAAGCAAGGAACTCTATTGTAGCGAGGTAGAGAACTGTTATGGCGAAATAGGGAGCTGTAATGGCGAGGCGAGGAACTGTTGTGGTGAGGCGAGTTATTCTGTTGTGTCGAGGTAAAGAAATGGTTGTGGCGAGGCGGGAAATTTTGTTTTGGCGAGGTAAGGGACTGTTGTAGCAAGGATGGGGACTGTTATGGTGAGGCAGGGGACTGTTATGGCGAGGCGAGGATGATGCTGTGGCGAGGCGGAGGAATTTGCCAACCTGAAATTAGAACGAGTCTGACAGGTAAGACACATAACGTGTTACCTGAGACAAATATTTTTATTCTCAGATTATTAATTCAATTCCTTCAGTATCTTTATCGGTAATAACAATATAAGTCTGATTTGGCCGGAATTAGTTTGGTTAGGTTAGGTCAGATTAGGTTAGGTTTGGATGGGTATATCTCGAGGGTGAATCCAGAGGAGTACATTTTAAGTGTATTAACCTGTACTAGTTAACCATATGACCACCTTTAGTAAATTAAGTGTATACATGTTTCAATACAATATATATATATATATATATATATATATATATATATATATATATATATATATATATATATATATATATATTATATATATATATATATATATATATATATATATATATATATATATATATATATATATTTCTATATATATAATATATATATTTATGTATATATATATATATATATATATATATATATATATATATATATGTTCCTCCAGATACCTCCGCAGACAAGGTTTCAAATAAACTTTGTTTGGCAATGGTTTACACAAATCTACAATATTATATTCACACAACATCTGACAAAGTTTTTTAGTATAAGTATTCATCTTAAAATTACTAGTAATTGCAATAGTAAATTTATCAACAGCAGACTTCAGATACCCATCACCACGCCTAATAAGCCTTAGAGTAGAAATGACAGTCAACTCCCTAATTCTGTGTACTGTATTATGCTCGGGACATTTAGCTCCATCCTCATAATCTCTATTCTTGTCGTCTTTGGACAACCAAGCACAATCCTCATTGCTTCATTCTGAATAAGCTCTAATAGCCTAAGATCTTTTCCTGAGTAAGAAGCTAGAACTGGAGCTGAATAATCAATGATACTCCTAACTGTAATCAAGTACGTACATAGATCTTAAAACTGGTATACCAACACCATTTGCTCTATTTGACAAAACTTTCAGAGGTTTTAGCCTCGCTGTACATATATTTTTGACATAAGTAATTTGATCCTTAACATTATTATTTACACCCGCAAACATTCCCAGATATTTGTAACTGGATACTTTTTGCAATTTTATTCCATTTAACCAAAATTCTTTTCCATTTACTGCCCTTCACTGAGATTTGGTTTTATTTTAATTAATGACCAGTCCCAAGGAGAGACAAAGATACTACAGCTGATCAATGACCCTAGACATATCTTCCTCATTCTTACATCAGATCAGAATGTCATCAGCATAAATGATTACTTGGGACTCGCCCTGAAATTTGTAACTAGCTATTCTGTCCATAAGAATATTAAAAAGCATAGGGCTAAGAACGCCACCTTGTGGGGTACCCAACCCTAGACTGTTTTCTTCCGATTCATGACCTTGAAACCAGACACTCACTTTTCTGTTAGTTAAGTAATCTGTAATCCACATCAATAATTTCCCTTTTATACAAGACTTTCTAAGATCACTTCCTTATTTGCCGTATGAAAGGCACTTTTAAGGTCTACAAACAGTCTGCAGTTGACATTAGCATTACTAAGACATATAATCACACAATGTGTAGTGCTTTTACCCTTTAAAAATCCAAACACATTACTAGACAAGAGACCATCATTGTATACAATATATTTAATATGATCCTCCCCATACTGGCCAGATATTTTGTAAATAATATTGATTATGTGCTAAAGGAATATCCTTCCTTCCTTAGGCTTTAGTAAGCCCCTTTATAATATTTATACTGTATATACTTGTCACACTTGCCAGATGCTTCTGGTGTCATTGTACAGCGGTACCTAGTGACAGCACCTGGATCCCGCTTCCTCTATCAAGGAATAAACAATTGAAATTGAAGTTGAATTAATACCATTCGCTCCATCATTGTAGATAGACAAGATGTAAAGGATATGGGTCTTTGATCACTATCACCCTTAGGCACAGGAACAATGAGTGCCATTTTCCATTTCAATGGCAGTCTTCCATTTTCACATGACAAATTAAAGAGATCTAGAATTGGGTTGTCCTCCTTACTTATAAGATAATTGATAGCATCATAAGTTAGACCATCCCTGCCAGGAGCACTAGACTTCCCTTTCTTTACAGCATTCAGAATTTCCTCCTTAATAAAAGGAACACAGGTGTCCTCACTTACAGAACTTTGGATATCCACCAACCTTTGCCTCAAAGATCTTGAATTCCTCAAGCAAATCTGGACATTACATTTGAGACACTCATAATTAAATGCATACGCCCACTTATTCATTAGTTCATTATCTTTGGCGTTTGGATTGGGATGAACATTAAATTTCTTCTTGACTCCTCTTACCCTATTCACACCATCCCAAACCTGATTCAAAGATTTTGATTGAGCGATCTCTCTCAAAAAACCACTCCAATACATACTTCTGGCTTTCTGGTTTAACTCTGTTGTACACTCTGCCACTTCAATCAGAGTTTCCCGGTTTTTTCTCATTGCTGAGATCTTTACTCCACTTACTATGACATTTCCTCAGTAACTTATTCCACCCCTTTACAATCTTATCATTATAATACCTCGGTTTAGGGTTTGTGGTATTTCCATACTGTTTCCTTGGCTTATTCAAAATGGAATCAATCACTCCTAACAATCATCATAAAATATGTTTTCATCTTTAATTCCAAGCTTTTTGTACTCTTTATACCACTCGTCGACTTTTGCTACAAATTCACTATGTTGGCCTACTGTTATTGTATACCTTTTCCTATTGTTAACATAAAAATTTGTGTTCAAATGAAGCTTCACTTTAATTGCAAAGTGATCACTCAAAAGCGTATCCACAATATCCAAATTTGCTTGAACATCTAACATATTAAAAAGTATTGCATAATCAAGTCTACCCCCTTTAACATGTGTCGGCTCACCAGCTCCAAGGACCCTAGCATCTTCTATAGAGTCTAAGATATTTTTCAGAACCATTCCATTGTGATTTTGAGAACCTCTACTGCCAAGATTGATGTGCCTAGCGTTCAAATCACCAATTAGTAAACAATCATCAGCAAAAATAATGTCCGGCAGATCATCAATGAATCCGCATGCACATAAGCATTAATAGTGAACAGTGTAGCATCTTGAAGCGTAATACTAACACACAAATACTCGGTACCGTTTATTTTTTGAGCGGAATGAAGTGATGCTGGAATGTCATCTTTGATATAAGTCGTCACACCTCTACAATTTAGTCAGATCAGCTGGAATTCAAAACTTTGATAACCTCTTAGTTGCAATGATATTCCATTTGTCTCAACCTCTTGCAAAGCTATGACATCAATACTACTAGAATGAACATATGCATGAAGATCCGTTAGCCTTTTTTTCAAACTATTAACATTCCAGGAAATTAAGCTGACATTATGATACATTAGAATAAATTTCCCCCTTCATATTCTTCACCGAAATAAGAACATTCTTTTTGACGTCGTTCCTTGTATTTTCCATTTATTCCAAAACAGAGTCAAGAATGTTCGTCAGGTCACCAAGCATTTCCTTGTTTACAACATTCTCTTTAGAAACCGAACCAACTCTATTTCCTAACTCACTCTGATTACTATTTTGCTCTAGATTGCTATCCACAATATTTGATTCCATCTCTACTAATGTTTCATTTTCTTTTGAACTATCTTTATTAACAAGAGCAACATCACTATATGGCACAAGATTCACCAAGCATTTCTTGATATCCAATACTGCTTGTTTGAGCTCACCAATCTCCTTACAGAGTTCTACTAGAATGTTAGGGGCTGTAAGGTTATTGTCCCCGTTACCTATGTCCTTCTGTGCTGCTGCATTTCGTGTTTCCATACGCTTTTCCCACACATTTACAGCACTTGATGTCCCTGCAACATCGCTCCTTACAGCATCACCTTTATCCTCTTCATTAGTGGACTGAGCTCGTGATTGCAATTGCTGAACTTTCGGTTTTTTAGGACACACCCACGAGCTGGCATTGTGAATCCCCCCCCCCCACCCCCGCAATTACAGCATTTTGGTGTAATTTTCTTCTTTGCCTTAATTTTATCTCCACATACCTTAGATTCAAGCATTTTTCCACAGAATCTACACCGAAAATCATTATGGCATTTCCACGCCATATGCCCCCACTTGTAACACTTATAACATATTACTGGAGATTCGTTGTAGACAGCAACCCGTTTATATCCCACACATCTCACAAAGACCTTCTCTGGCGCTGGACCTTTGATTAGCGCAATTAGCTGTGGCATAGGTACTAGTTCTCCATCAATTTTAATTACACGTCTCTTGGCCCCAAAAAATCTATCGTCAGCCAACACATCCACGGGGTCGAGGTAAACAGGATAATCAAAAAGAATGATCTTCATACATTTCCCAATGGACTCCACAGGCTTTTCCATCACTACATTCTCAAATCCTTCTGTAGTTAAATATCTAACTGCTGCCTCATCCTTCATAGTAATATAAGGAATATGTTTACCTTCTTTAAAGAGCACTTGATGGCACTTAGCGAGTCTAACTGACCACTTTACCTCATCATGAAAATCCAGGCCATTATTCTTGGGGAAGTAAAGACGTGGCCTCCTTGATGAGTTGCTGCCGTCTACAGCATCAATGGGGTTTAAACTCGTTGTACTGATCATGGTTGAAGAATGACTCACACCATCAATTTTCTTTCTCTTATCCACCAAGAGGGAAATATTATCTTCACTACTTGTACCTTCTCTATTCCTCCTTTTATTCTTCTTTTCGTATTAACAACTTTAAACGGCTCTTGTTCTTCACATTCACTACTGCTGGACAGCTCCAAATCCGACAACAGTCCTCCTGCAGTACCCTGGGCTACATTGCTGTGTCTGCTGTATCCACCACCCAATTCAGTAATTTAATAAGCGACCTGCTCGCTGAAGCTCTTCCGTCAGCCATAACAGTTCGTGTCCAACCAGGGAGGCGTAGGAGAGCGCCCTCACTACACTAGTACAGCTTCACTACACTAGTACATCTTCACTACACTAGTACATCTTCACTACACTAGTACATCTTCACTACACTAGTGCATCTTCACTACACTAGTACATCTTCACTACACTAGTACATCTTCACTATACTAGTACATCTTCACTACACTAGTACATCTTCACTACAACAATAGTACATCTTCACTACACTATTTCATGTTCACTACAACACTAGTACATCTTCACTACACTAGTACATCTTCACTACAACACTAGTACATCTTCACTAAACTAGTACATCTTCACTACAACACTAGTACATCTTCACTACACTAGTACATCTTCACTACACTAGTACATCTTCACTACACTAGTACATGTTCACTACAACAATAGTACATCTTCACTACACTATTTCATGTTCACTACAACACTAGTACATCTTCACTACACTAGTACATGTTCACTACACTAGTACATGTTCACTACAACACTAGTACATCTTCACGACACTAGTACATCTTCACGACAACACTATTACATCTTCACTACACTAGTACATCTTCACTACACTAGTACATCTTCACTACACTAGTACATCTTCACTACAACAATAGTACATCTTCACTACACTATTTCATGTTCACTACAACACTAGTACATCTTCAGTACACTAGTACATCTTCACTACAACACTAGTACATCTTCACTAAACTAGTACATCTTCACTACAACACCAGTACATCTTCACTACATTAGTACATCTTCACTACAGTATTTCATGTTCACTACAACACTAGTACATCTTCACTACACTAGTACATGTTCATTACACTAGTACATGTTCACTACAACACTAGTACATCTTCACTACAATCGTACATCTTCACTACAACACTAGTACATCTTCACTACACTAGTACATGTTCACTACACTAGTACATCTTCACTACAACACTAGTACATCTTCACTACAACACTAGTACATGTTCACTACACTAGTACATCTTCACTGCACTAGTACATGTTCACTACACTAGTACATCTTCACTACACTCGTACATCTTCACTACACTAGTACATCTTCACTACACTAGTACTTCATGTCCTCAATATTAATTCAAATATTGTAAAATTCCAACCATATTAGTTTAAAACTGAACCAAATCCGGAATTTTGAAATTGACTTCACCAGACATTACAAAGAAACCAACCATCACCATCATGCGCTTTGCAATTGTTGAAGGTAAGGGTCAAGATGCCTTATTGGTGTTCATACCCAATAATCACCTGGAGTGGCTTAACCCCAGGGTGATCCTTGAATACGACCCCACCATGGACGCTGAGGAGTACCCACCTAAGGCTGTGATTTGGGTCCCTGATCAGTTCATCATCTCTGTTAATTTGGAGATGGTGTCCTCCAGACCACAGACCATAACCCACATGCTACCACCAGCTACACCCTGCCGGGAACCTCACAGGCGCCACGAGGACCACAGGCATGAGGACCACAGCCGCCACGAGGAGCAACAGTTCCACAGGCGCCACGAGGAGCAACAGTTCCACAGGCGCCACGAGGAGCAACAGTTCCACAGGCGCCACGAGGAGCAACCGTTCCACAGGCGCCACGAGGAGCAACCGTTCCACAAGCGCCGTGACGAGCGGTTCTATGAAGAGCGGCGGTTCCGCGAAGAGCCTCGATTCCAAGGCCTCTGTCACAACTGCTCAGAGCTACGATGCCGCAGTCGTCAGGCACCGCGGTTCCACGACCATTACTGATACAATTGCTGATCAGTCGCGTCAACCCAAATATAATAAATTGTAAAACATTAATAAAATTTTGTTTTTGTTTAATTGTTTTCTTTGTTCTTTATTACATTTTATGGAACAAGTACTGATTTATTTGATTATATTCACACGAATATTATTTTTTAAATTGTTTTACTTGAAAAAAACAAATTCCTATTAGAGTACAATGATGACTGTGGTGTAGTGAAGAATAATGATAGCATTCCACACGTCTTGGTGGAAACTCTTCAGGTGATCCAAAAATATAAAAGGTTTAAAATATCATAAAATAGAGTATTTTTAATTTCTTAATGCAAATAAAATCTAAATAAAAGATAAAATTATACAGTAAAAAAGGAATTTAAAAGCCAATTTATGTAACTTAGAGAACGCTTCTCTCTCACCTTCTCTCTAACCTTCTCTCTCTCTCTCTCTCACCTCTCTAACCTTCTCTCTCTCTCTCACCTTGTCTCTCACCTTCTCTCTCACCTTCTCTCTCTGTTAACTATTTTTTGCACTAAATGGAGAAAATTAAATATTTTTTCATATTCAAGCATTTATGATTTTTTTTCTTTTCTTTTCTTGTGAAAACAAATAGACTCTTTCAACTTATTTTGTGCAAAATCCGCAGTGTTTATATTCAAATAGTCATCATATTGTAAGAATTCAACAATGTAAATTATATTTATTCTGGCTGGGTAATTTGTATGAATTTTATAGGCCTAAATAAAAAAATATATACTTCACCGCATTATATGTGGAGTAAGATGCACTCACGAAGTGAAAGTCCGGTTCTGGCGAGGTACGTAAATAGAAATCATGGAAGAGTGAAACATTATAGCCGAGGGCAATTCTGTAGTTATAATCAGGAATTTATAAATACAAATACATATTATATCCTTATAGACCATAATTAAGAGGAATAGGATATCATTATTCACACCTCCTTGAATATTATGAGCTCTGGATATAGTAAAGCATAGACAGTGACTGAGATCACCACATTCCAAAATATCCAAATACTTTTCAGAGCTAAATCTTCCTTTAATCTGAGTTAGTTCACCCATGATGCTGTCTGTGTTTAACAAGCCCCAAACATTGACTGTCACATGATTCGCTTCTTGCCACCTTGTTGATGTTATGACGTTGATAACCTGGTGTTTGGCCGCCACAGTGGAGAGGACCCTGGGTGGTGGATGCTAAGGTCATCTCATCTAAGATCACCTGACCCCAAAAGTCTGTCTTCACCCTCGTATTGCCGGTAAACTGGAGGCTGGTAGTACAATGGCGATCTAACCTTTCCTTAATTGCCTGAGTCCTGTGGTGTATCCCGGCCTCATGTAACCTCCTTCCCACAGTTCCTGCAGAAACGTCAACTTGAAGCTGTTTTTAATGGTGACTGTTATGGGAGGCTGTGTCGCCATGAGTCTTTCATCGTCCGCTGGGGTAGTCTTTCTCGGTCCACCAGACTTAGGTTGGGTTAGGAGGATTACACTTCCCTCCCTCCCTGCCACCTTCTCTCCCTCTCCTTCCTTCTCCCTCCCCACCACCTCCTCCCTCTCCTCCACCACCACCTCCTCCTCCTTCTCCCTCCCCACCACCCCATTATAAACCTTGATGACAGCTCTTGTTATCATTTATAGACAAATATTGACTAAAACAACCAATAGGAAACAACCTTATCACTCAGTTCCCGAGAGTGCCACAGTGCCACGTGAGAGTGCCAAGGTGCCACATGAATTAGGAATGTTTGGTAGGGAGTAACACTACACCTGGAGGCAAAGACATTAAATAATTATCATACATAGAAAATCTAAAATGAAATACAGTTCAGTAAAAGTAATCAATAATGAATAAAGTGTTACTGTGCACTCACCTTTAATGTAGTCAGCTGAATGCACACGGGGCCTCAATAATTTGTTAATTAAACATGGAGACTACATTAATTGGCTGAAGCAGAGCAGGAGACAGGGCTGGGTGGGTAATCAATGCTGCTTTCTTCAGATAGGTTAATGTACTTGTTGGTTGAAGGTATTGGATCATCTTGAGGGAGTGAAGAGGCAGCAGTGGGGGACTTCTTAAAGTATTTGTCCCATTTAGACTGCACAGTTTGCATTTTCTTTTCATTGTAAATCTCCCTGTAGCAAGCAAGTGCATCTTGGGTCAATCTGTCAACTTTAGCAAAACGCTAAACATTTTGATCCATTTCTTCAAAAATTTTCATCCCCTTATTAATAGTAACAAATGCCTCTGTCATTTGTTTCACTGAAACCTTTTTTGGGAGTGCAGATTCTTCTTCTGCATTTGACTCTCTTCTTCCTCTGCAATTTTCTGTGCCTCCAGTTCAATAAGATCCTCGTTACTTAGCTCTTCTGCTACACTTTCAACCAACTGCTCAACATCTTCATTATCAATTTCGGGGGAGCTGGTGGTAGAGTGGTACCGCTCTTGCCTTCGCAAGCGAGATGTCACCGGTTCAATTCCCGGGCCGGTGGAAGTTGTTTGGACATACTTCCTAGCCCCCATTAGTCCCTGTTCACCTAGCAGCACAGTAGGTACCTGCTGTAAATCGAAAGTTGCGAATTCGTATTCAGGGACAAGTTGTTGGAGCTTCCAATAACTTGATGACATAAAATCATTGACTCTCCAGGCGTCTATGCCCTCGACTCTTCAGGCTTCTGCGCCCTTAACTCATGAGACATAAAGGCAAGCATGAACTTAGCATGCTGCCCTGTTGGGCACTGTAAACGCTTCTGCGCTTCACCTTGCACAAGGCTGTAGGGGAGTGCCCAATAAATAATAGCAAAAAAAAATTATAAATTTCTAACTTAAGCTGTTTACCCAACTCCACCATCTTGTTACTAATCTCAGAAATTACTTCATCTTCATTAAATCCTTTGAAACTGTTCACATATCTTTTCAGGACTTCTTCCATATTCCATTCATGCACTGACCTGTAACCTCATCCCATGCTGTTCTTTATACATTTCAAAATGTTGTAGTCCTTCCAAAACTCTCTGAGCGGTTTCTCACCTTCAGTAGCAGCAACAGCCCGAGGGAAGGTCGTACGTAAATAATACGCTTTAAAAGCAGCAATAGCACTTTGATCCATGGGTTGGTTGACAGAAGTGTTAGGTGGAAGGTAGACTACCTTAACATCAGGGTGCAGGGTGTCCCGGAGCATTATCTAAAATTTATAAAATCTAGAACGCAACCCCTTGTTGCAGACAATACTCCTTGGCTAGTGGAATGAAACAACTCAGGAACCAATCCTCAAACAGTACTAGGGTCATCCAGGTCTTCTTATTCCTGCGATAAAACACTGGCAGTGTGTGCTTGCTGACATGTTTAAAAGCTCTGGGGTTCTCTGAATGATAGATCATGAAGGGTTTTACCTTGAAACCAGCTACATTCCCCCCAACAGAAGTGTAATTCGGTCCTTGAATGCCTTGAATCCTGGCATGGATTTCGCCTCTTTGTGGATGTATGTCCGTTCTGGCATGCGCTTCCAGAATAATCCAGTTTCATCCACATTAAATATTTGCTCAGGCAAATAATTTCCCTCCACGATGACACGATCTAGCTCCCCCTTAACAGCTTCGGCAGCACCCACATCAGCACTTGCTGCCTCTCCAAGACAACCTTGTCTTTTATTAGTTATTAAAGTTCCCTTTATAGGTGCTGATCCTTTCACTACTTCACAAATTCGTTCTTTGTCCTTCAAAATGTTGATATGGTTGAGTGAGAGAAGCCAAGGTCGCGTGAAATGGTTGATACCGTTTTTCCATTTTCATATTGTATTATTATTTTCATTTTCATCTCAAAAGTAATTGACAGTTTCCTCTTCTTCTTAGCACCACCAGAACTCTCACTTTACACTTGCCAGTCATTTTAAAGGGAATTACAGTGAACCCTCACTTTACGCGGTCAATTGAACCCACAGAGGCCCGCGTAAAGCGAGAAACGCGTTAAGTGAACAACATAATTGACATTGCTGGATTCCTTGTAAGACCAGGAATATTTTGAATATATTTACTCAGAGTAAACAAAATACTTAAAGTAGATCTAAAATTTGTATGTCTAATGCAAAATCTATGATGTTTATATTCAAAATGATCATCAAATTGTAAGAATTCCAGCAATGTAAATTATATTCTGGCCGGGTAATTTGTATGAATTTTATGAGCTAAAACAAATATCTTCAGTTAATAAAAAATAAATATTCTTCACGACACTATCTGTCAATCAAAGTACCCCACCTTGCCTCCTTCCCTCTTCCAACCTCGCCAGATGGTCGGTCGGTCCCTCCCTCCCCCCACCAACCTTCCCTACCAGAGAAATGTGTGGGAGAAACCAGAATTTTTACCTTTTTAGTAATAAATAATACCTCAGACTAAAGTTAGGATAATATAATTGACATTGCTGGATTCCTTGTAAGACCAGGAATATTTTTTAATATAAATGTCATATATTTTGCACAAAAGATTACATATTTACTCAGAGTAAACAAAATACTTAAAGTAGATCTAAAATTTGTATGTCTAATGCAAAAATCTATGATGTTTATATTCAAAATGATCATCAAATTGTAAGAATTCCAACAATGTAAATTATATTCTGGCCCGGTAATTTGTATGAATTTTATGAGCTAAAACAAATATCTTCAATAAATAAACAAAATATACTTACCGAAATACTATCTGTCAATCAAAATACCCCACCTCCCCCCTCTTCCCACCTGCTCCTTGGGTCCCTCCCTACCCCTCACCCCCACCTTCCCTCCCTACCAGAGAAATGATTGGGTTATAACAGTATATTTACATTTTTAGTAATAAATAATACCTCAGACTAAACTTAGGATAATATAATTGACATTGCTGGATTCCTTGCAAGACCAGAAATATTTTGAATATACACTTCATATATTTTGCACAAAAGATAACATATTTGCTCTGAGTAAACAGAATACTTGCATTAGATCTAAAATTTGTATGTCTAATGCAAAATCTATGATGCTTATATTCAAAATGATCATCAAATTGTAAGAATTCCAGCAATGTAAATTATATTCTGGCCTGATAATTTGTATGAATTTTATGAGCTAAATAAAAAAATTATACTTCACCTGCGTATATGAGTAGATGCACAGCGTAAAGTGGGAATTCTGGTTCTGGCAGGGTACCGCGTAAATGTAGAAATGCATAAAGTGAACCAGCGTAAAGCGAGGGTTCACTGTATAAAAAAAAATATTGTCAGTACACAGCGCGATCACTACCAACGACGGCCAAACACCAACTGAGGCACCGGGGAGGGAGGGAGTGAGGAGGAGATCATGGTGGCGTCTGTTTGTCATGTGTGTGATTTTATTTATCGGTTTTGGTTTAGTTTTAATATTATTTTTTGGATCATGAGGCTGAGTTAGTTTTTTTATTGAATATCTTATATGTCTGTCTGTCTGTCTGTCTGTCTGTCTTGTGCTGCAGTTTTATGGAGGAGTTAAATTGTTATTGTATTTTCGTATTAAAGCATTCTAACCGAACCTAACCTAACCTAACCTAACCTAATCTATCCTAACCTAACCTAACCTAACCTAACCTAACCTAATCTAATCAAGTATAATATATCCTAAGCTAGCCTAACAAAGCCTGATCTATCTTAATCTAAACTACCCTAACTTAATCTAACCCAACTTAACCTAATCCAACCTTCCAAATAGCATTAGAGTGTTTGATCATCAGGTGAGATAAACAGCCTGAGTGACTGATCTTCAGTGTGTGTGTGTGTGTGTGTGTGTGTTATTTATAAACTCACTTAAGGTAACAATATGTTCTCATTACCTGCAGGAACACTTATGCAAGTATTATGTTTTCCGTCTGTATTTCTGTCTCTGCACCCGTCTATGCGTCTGTCTCTGCGTCCCTCTATACATCCGTTTATGCAGCTGTCTGTGCTTCCGTTTGTGTCTCCGTCAGTGGATCTGTCTGTGCGTTCCTCGATGGGTCTGTATGTCCGTGTGGCATTTGTAAACACGGTAATACGAGAAGGACTGTTTTGGCGAGGCAAGGAACTCTATTGTAGCGAGGTAGAGAACTGTTATGGCGAAATAGGGAGCTGTAATGGCGAGGCGAGGAACTGTTGTGGTGAGGCGAGTTATTCTGTTGTGTCGAGGTAAAGAAATGGTTGTGGCGAGGCGGGAAATTTTGTTTTGGCGAGGTAAGGGACTGTTTTAGCGAGGATGGGGACTGTTATGGCGAGGCAGGGGACTGTTATGGCGAGGCGAGGATGATGCTGTGGCGAGGCGGAGGAATTTGCCAACCTGAAATTAGAACGAGTCTGACAGGTAAGACACATAACGTGTTACCTGAGACAAATATTTTTATTCTCAGATTATTAATTCAATTCCTTCAGTATCTTTATCGGTAATAACAATATAAGTCTGATTTGGCCGGAATTAGGTTTGGTTAGG
>NW_024753967.1:0-40815 GCF_018991925.1 Homarus americanus
CGACCAGGGGACTTTGTTATACTCGATCAGGGGACTTTGTTATACTCGATCTGGGGACTTTGTATATACTCGACTAGGGACAGTGTTATATTCGATCAGGTGCTTTTCTTATACTCGATCAGGGGGCTTTTTTATACTCGATGACGGGTTCTTTGTTATGTTCGATCAGGGGACTTTCTTATATTCGATCAGAGGACTTTGTTATACTCAATCTTGGGACTTTGTTATACTCCATTAGGGTCCTTTGTTATACTCGATCAGAGGACTTAGTTATGCTCGATTAGGGCACTTATTTAAACTCGATCAGGGGACTTTGTTGTACTCGACCAGGGGCTTTTGTTATACTCGATAAGGGGCCTTTGTTATACTCGATTATGGGACTTTGTTATACTCGACCAGGGGACTTTGTTATACTCGACCAGGGGGCTTTTTTATACTCGATCAGGGTTTTTTTTTAAACTAGATGAGGGGGCTTTGTTATACTCGACCAGGGGCCTTTGTTATACTCGACGAAAGGACTTTATTATACTCAAAGAGGGGGCTTCTTTATACTCGATCAGGGGGTTTTGTTAAACTCGATCAAGGGTGTTTGTTTTACTCGATCAGGGGACTTTGTTATACTCGATCAGGGGACTTTGTTATACTCGATAAGGAGCCTTTGTTATACTCGATCATGGGACTTTGTTATACTCGACCAGGGGAGATGTTATACTCGGCCAGGGGGCTTTTTTATACTCGATCAGGGGGTTTTGTTAAACTCGATGAGGGGGCTTTGTTATACTCGAACAGGGGTCTTTGTTTTACTCGGCCAGGGGACTTTGTTTTACTCGACCAGGGGACTTTGTTATTCTCGATCAAGGAGCTTTGTTATACTCAATCTTGTGACTTTGTTATACTCGATCAGGGGACTTTAGTATACTCGATCAGGGGACTTTGTTATTTTCGACCAGGGGTCTTTGTTTTACTAGATTCGGGGCCTTTGTTATACTCGATCATCGGACTTTGTTATACTCGACCAGGGGACTTTGTTATACTCGACCAGGGGGCTTTTTTATACTCGATGATGGGGCTTTGTTATACTCGATCATCGGACTTTGTTATACTCGACCAGGGGACTTTGTTATACTCGTTCAGGGGACTTTGTCATAACCGATCAGGTGACTTTGTTGTAATCGATCAGCGGACTTTGTTATACTCAATCTGGGGGCTTTGTTATACTCGATCTTGGGACTTTCTTATACTCGATCAGGGGACTTTATTATACTCGATCAGGGGCCATTGTTGTTTTCGACCAGTGGCCTTTGTTATACTCGATTCGGGGCCTTTGAAATACTCGATCTCTGGACTTTGTTATACTCGACCAGGGGATTTTGTTATACTCGACCAGATGGCTTTTTTATACTCGATGAGGGGCTTAGTTCTACTCGATCAGAGGGCTTTGTTATACTTGATCAGGGACTTTGTTATACGCGACCAGGGGGCTTTTTTATACTCGATGAGGGGGGATTGTTATACTCGATGAGGGGACTCTGTAATACTCGATCTGGGGACTTTGTTATACTCGATCAGGGGACTTTGTATATACTCGACTAGGAACATTGTTATATTCGATTAGGTGCCTTTCTTATACTCGATCAGGGGGCTTTGTTATACTCGATGACGGGATTTTGTTATACTCGACCAAAGGATTTTGTTATACTCGACCAGGGGGCTTTTTTATACTCGATCAGGGGGTTTTGTTAAACTCGATCAGGGGTGTTTGTTTTATTCGATCAGGGGACTTTGTTATACTCGATCAGGGGAATTTGTTATACTCGATCAGAGGATTTTGTTATACTCGACCAGGGGCCTTTGTTATATTCCATAAGGGGCCTTTGGTATACTCGATTATGGGACTTTGTTATACTCGACCAAAGGACTTTGTTATACTCGACCAGGAGCCGTTGTTACACTTGATAAAGGGCCTGTGTTTTACTCGATCAGGGGACTTTGTTATACTCGGCCAGGGGACTTTGTTTTACTCGACCAGGGGACTTTAGTATACTCGATCAGGGGACTTTGTTAGACTCGATCCGGGACCTTTGTTATACTCGATAATGGGACTTTGTTATACTCGATCAGGGGACTTTGTTATACTCGATCAGGGGCTGTTACTTTTCGAACAGGGACTTTGTTAAACTCGATCAAGGGGACTTTGTTATTCCTATAATTCAAGGGCATTTTGTTATACTCGATCAGGGTGCTGTTATACTCGATCCAGGGGACTGTTATACTCGATCAGGAGACTTTGTTATACGCGATCTTGAGACCTTGTTATACGTAGGGTCCTTTGTTACTTCGATCAGGGACTTAGTTATACTCGACAGGGCCTTTATTTATACTCGATCGCCCAGGACTTATTATACTCGACCAGGGACTTAGTTATACTGAAACAGTGAGGCTTTGGTATACTCGATCAGGGCTTTTGTTGTGCTCGATCAAGAACCACTATTTCTCGACAGAACTTGCTTACTTTCGGGGCTTTGTTGTACTCGATCAGGGGACTTTGTTATACTCGATCAGGGGTGTTTGTCTTACTCGATCAGGGGACTTTTTATACTCGATCAGGGGACTTTGTTATACTCGATCAGGAGATTTTGTTATACACGACCAGGGGCCTTTGTTATACTCGATAAGGGACCTTTGTTATACTCGATCATAGGACTTTGTTATACTCGACAAGGGGACTTTGTTATACTCGACCAGGGGGCTTTTTTATACTCGATCAGGGGGTTTTGTTAAACTCGATCAGGGGGCTTTCTTATACTCAATCAGGGGACTTTTTTATAGACGACCAGGGGACTTTGTTATACTCGATCAGGGGACTTTGTTATACTCGTTCAGGGGACTTTGTTATACTCGATTCGGGGCCTTTGAAATACTCGATCTTGGGACTTTGTTACACTCGACCAGGGGATTTTGTTATACTCGACCAGGGGGCTCTTTTATACTCGATGAGGGGGCTTTGTTTTATTCGATCAGAGGGGTTTGTTATACTTGATCAGGGACTTTGTTATACGCGACCAGGGGGCTTTTTTATACTCGATGAGGTGGGCATTGTTATACTCGATGAGGGGACTTTGTTATACTCGATCTGGGGACTTTGTTATAGTCGATCAGGGGACTTTGTTATACGGCATTAAGGTCCTTTGTTATATCGATTAGGGCACTTAGTTATACACGATCAGGGGACTTTGTTATACTCGATGAGGGGGCTTTTTTATACTCGACAAGGGGGCTTTTTCAAACTCGATCAGGGGGTTGTGTTAAACTCGATGGGAGGAATTTGTTATACTCGATTATGGGACTTTGTTATACTCGACCAAAGGACTTTGTTATACTCGACCAGGGGGCTTTTTATTCTCGATCAGGGGGTTTTGTAAAACTCGATCAGGGGTGTTTGTTTTACTCGATCTGGGGACTTTGTTATACTCGGTCAGGGGACTTTGTTATACTCGATCAGGGGATTTTGTTATAATCGACCAGGGGCCTTTGTTATATTCGATAAGGGGCCTGTGTTATACTCGATTATGGGACTTTGTTATACTAGACCAAAGGACTTTGTTATACTCGACCAGGGGCCTTTGTTATACTCGATAAGGGGCCTGTGTTATACTCGATCATGGGACTTTGTTATACTCGACCAGGGGACTTTGTTATACTCGACCAGGGGCCTTATTTATACTCGATCAGGGGGTTTTGTTAAACTCGATGAGGGGGCTTTGTTATACTCGAACAGGGGACTTTGTTTTACTCGGCCAGGGGACTTTGTTTTACTCGACCAGGGGACTTTGTTATTCTCGATCAGAGGGCTTTGTTATACTTGATCAGCGGACTTTGTTATACTCGATCGGGGGGCTTTCTTATACTCGATCTTGTGACTTTGTTATACTCGATCAGGGGACTTTAGTATACTTGATCAGGGGACTTTTTTATACTCGATCAGGGGGTTTTGTTAAACTCGATGAGGGGTCTTTCTTAAACTCAATCAGGGGACTTTGTTATAGACGACCAGGGGACTTTGTTATACTCGATCAGGGGACTTTGTTATACTCGTCAGGGGACTTTGCTATAACCGATGAGGAGACTTTGTTGTAATCGATCAGCGGACTTTGTTATACTCGATCTGGGGGCTTTATTATACTCGATCAGGGGACATTGTTATTTTCGACCAGTGGCCTTTGTTATACTCGATTCGGGGCCTTTGAAATACTCGATCTTGGGACTTTGTTATACTCGACCAGGGGATTTTTTTATACTCGACCAGGGGGCTTTTTTATGCTCGATGAGGGGGCTTTGTTCTACTCGATGAGAGGGCTTTGTTATACTTGATCTGGGGACTTTGTTATACTCGATTAGGGGACTTTGTACATACTCGACTAGGAACATTGTTATATTCGATCAGGTGCCTTTCTTATACTCGATCAGGGGGCTTTGTTATACTCGATGACGGGACTTTGTTATACTCGATCTGGGGACTTTGTTATACTCGATCAGGGGACTTTGTTATACTCGACCAGGGGACTTTGTTATTCTCCATTAGGGTCCTTTGTTATACTCGATCAGGGGACTTTGTTATACTCGATCTTGGGACTTTGTTATACGGCATTAGGGTCCTTTGTTATATCGATTAGGGACACTTAGTTATACTCGATCAGGGGACTTTGTTATACTCGATTAGGGGGCTTTGTTATACTCGACCAGGGGGCTTTTTCATACTCGATCAGGGGGTTTTGTTAAACTCGACCAGGGGCCTTTGTTATATTCGATAAGGGGCCTTTGTTATACTCGATTATAGGACCTTGTTATACTCGACCAAAGGAGTTTGTTATACTCGACCAGGGGGCTTTTTCATACTCGATCAGGGGGTTTTGTTAAACTCGATCAGGGGTGTTTGTTTTACTCGATCAGGGGACTTTGTTATATTCGATCAGGGGATTTTGTTATACTCGACCAGGGGCCTTTGTTATATTCGATAAGGGGCCTTTGTTATACTCGATTATGGGACTTTGCTATACTCGACCAAAGGACTTTGTTATACTCGACCAGGGGCCTTTGTTATACTCGATTAGGGGCCTGTGTTATACTCGATCATTGGACTTTGTTATACTCGACCTGGGGACTTTGTTATACTCGACCAGGGGCCTTATTTATACTCGATCAGGGGTTTTTGTTAAACTCGATGAGGGGGCTTTGTTATACTCGATCAGGGGACTTTGTTATACTCGGCCAGGGGACTTTGTTTTACTCGACCAGGGGACTTTAGTATTCTCGATCAGGGGACTTTGTTTTACTCGATCAGGGGCCTTTGTTATACTCGATAATGGGACTTTGTTATACTCGATCAATGGACTTTGTTATACTAGATAAGGGGCTTTATTGTACTCGATAAGGGGACTTTGTTAAACTCGATCAGGGGACTTTGTTATTCTCGATCAGGGCACTTTGTTATACTCGATCAGGGTACTTTGTAATACTCGATCAGAGGCCTTTGTTATACTCGATCATGGGACTTTATTATACTCGAGCAGGGGACTTTGTTATACTAGATTCGGGGCCTTTGTTATACTCGATCATGGGACTTTGTTATACTCGTCCAGGGGACTTTGTTATACTCGACCAGGGGGCTTTTTTATACTCGATCAGGGGGTTTTGTTAAACTCGATGAGGGGGCTTTGTTATACTCGATGAGGGGACTTTGTTATACTCGGCCAGGGAACTGTGTTATACTCGACCAGGGGGCTTTTTTATACTCGATGATGGGGCTTTGTTATACTCGATCAAATGGCTTTGTTGTACTCGATCAGAGACTTTGTTATACTCGAGCAGGGGGCTTTTTTATACTCGATGAGGGGGCTTTAATATACTCGATCAGGGGACTTTGTTATACTCGATCAGGGGTGTTTGTCTTACTCGATCAGGGGACTTTTTATACTCGATCATGGGACTTTGTTATACTCGATCAGGAGATTTTGTTATACTCGACCAGGGGCCTTTATTATACTCGATAAGGGGCCTTTGTTATCCTCGATCATAAGACTTTGTTATACAAGACCAATGGACTTTGTTATACTCGACCAGGGGGCTTTTTTATACTCGATCAGGTGTTTTGTTAAACTCGATCAGGGGGTTTTGTTAAACTCGATCTGGGGGCTTTCTTATACTCAATCAGGGGACTTTGTTATAGACGACCAGGGGACTTTGTTATACTCGATCAGGGGACTTTGTTATACTCGTTCAGGAGACTTTGTTATAACCGATCAGGTGACTTTGTTGTAATCGATCAGAGGACTTTGTTATACTCGACCAGGGGAGTTTGTTATACTCGACCAGGGGACTTTGTTATACTCCATTATGGTCCTTTGTTATATTCGATCAGGGGACTTTGTTATACTCGACCAGGGGCCTTATTTATACTCGATCAGGGGTTTTGTTAAACTCGATGAGGGGGCTTTGTTATACTCGGCCAGGGGACTTTGTTTTACTCGACCAGGGGACTTTACTATACTCGATCAGGGGACTTTGTTATACTCGATCAGGGGCCTTTGTTATACTCGATAATGGGACTTTGTTATACTCGATCAGGGAACTTTGTTATACTCGATCAGGGGCTTTATTGTACTCGATAAGGGGACTTTGTTAAACTCGATCAGGGGACTTTGTTATTCCCGATCAGGGCACTTTGTTATACTCGATCATGGGACTTTGTTATACTCGACCAAAGGACTTTGTTATACTCGAAGAGGGGGCTTCTTTATACTCGATCAGGGGGTTTTGTTAAACTCGATCAAGTGTGTTTGTTTTACTCGATCAGGGGACTATGTTATTCTCGATCATGGGACTTTGTTATACTCGACCAAAGGACTTTGTTATACTCGAAGAGGGGGCTTCTTTATACTCGATCAGGGGGTTTTGTTAAACTCGATCAAGTGTGTTTGTTTTACTCGATCAGGGGACTATGTTATACTCGATCAGGGGACTTTGTTATACTCGACCAGGGGAGTTGTTATACTCGGCCAGGGGGCTTTTTTATACTCGATCAGCGGGTTTTGTTAAACTCGATGAGGGGGCTTTGTTATACTCGAACAGGGGACGTTGTTTTACTCGGCCAGGGGACTTTGTTTTACTCGACTAGAGGACTTTGTTATTCTCGATCAGGGGGCTTTGTTATACTCGATCAGCGGACTTTGTTATACTCGATCGGGGGGCTTTGTTATACTCGACCTTGTGACTTTGTTATACTCGATCAGGGGACTTTAGTATACTCGATCAGGGGACTTTGTTATTTTCGACCAGGGGCCTGTGTTATACTAGATTCGGGGACTTTGTTATACTCGACCAGTGGGCTTTTTTATACTCGATCAGGGGGTTTTGTTGAACTCGATGAGGGGGCTTTGTTATACTCGATCAGGGGACTTTGTTATACACGGCCAGGGGACTGTGTTATACTCGACCAGGGGGCTTTTTTATACTAGATGATGGGGCTTTGTTATACTCGATCATAGGGCTTTGTTGTACTCGATCAGGGGACTTTGTTATGGACGACCAGGGGACTTTGTTATGCTCGATCAGGGGACTTTGTTATACTCGTTCAGGGGACTTTGTTATAACCGATCAGGTGATTTTGTTGTAATCGATCAGCGGACTTTGTTATACTCGATCTGGGGGCTTTGTTATACTCGATTAGGGGACATTGTTATTTTCGACCAGTGGCCTTTGTTATACTCGATTCGGGGCCTTTGAAATACTCGATCTTGGGACTTTGTTATACTCGACCAGGGGATTTTGTTATACTCGACCAGGGGGCTTTTTTATGCTCGATGAGGGGGCTTTGTTATCCACGATGAGGGGACTTTGTTATACTCGATCTGGGGACTTTGTTATACTCGATCAGGGGACTTAGTATATACTCGACTAGGAACATTGTTATATTCGATCAGGTGCCTTTCTTATACTCGATCAGGGGTCTTTGTTATACTCGATGACGGGACTTTGTTATACTCGATCTGGGGACTTTGTTATACTCGATCAGGGGACTTTGTTATACTCGACCAGGGGACTTTGTTATACTCCATTAGGGTCCTTTGTTATACTCGATCATGGGACTTTGTTATATTCGATCTAGGGACTTTGTTATACGGCATTAGGGTCCATTGTTATATCGATTAGGGCACTTAGTTATACTCGATCAGGCGACTTTGTTATACTCGATCAGGGGGCTTTATTATATTCGACAAGGGGGCTTTTTCATACTCGATCAGGGGGTTTTGTTATTCTCGACCAGGGGCCTTTGTTATATTCGATAAGGGGCCTTTGTTATACTCGATTATGGGACTTTATTATACTCGACCAAAGGACTTTGTTATACTCGACCAGGGGGCTTTTTAATACTCGATCAGGGGGTTTTGTTAAACTCGATCAGGGGTGTTTGTTTTATTCGATCAGGTGACTTTGTTATACTCGATCAGAGGACTTTGTTATACTCGATCAGGGGATTTTGTTTTCCTCGACCAGGGGCCTTTGTTATATTCGATAAGGGGCCTGTTGTTATACTCGATTATGGGACTTTGTTATACTCGACCAAGGACTTTGTTATACTCGACCAGGAGCCTTTGTTACCCTCGATAAGGGGCCTGTGTTATACTCGATCATGGGACTTTGTTATACTCGACCAGGGGACTTTGTTATACTCGACCAGGGGCTTTATTTATACGCAATCAGGGGGTTTTGTTAAACTCGATGAGGGGGCTTTGTTATACTCGATCAGGGGACTTTGTTATACTCGGCCAGGGGACTTTGTTTTACTCGACCAGGGGACTTTAGTATACTCGATCAGAAAGGACTTTGTTTTACTCGATCAGGGGCTGGTGCCTCGATAATGGGACTTTGTTCCTTCTTTCTGATCAGGACATTATTTATACTAGATAAGGGGCTTTATTGTACTCGATAAGGGGACTTTGTTAAACTCGATCAGGGGACTTTGTTATTCTCGATCAGGGCACTTTGTTATACTCGATCAGGGTACTTTGTTATACTCGATCAGAGGCCTTTGTTATACTCGATCATGGGACTTTATTATACTCGACCAGGGACTTTGTTATACTAGATTCGGGGCCTTTGTTATACTCGATCATGGGACTTTGTTATACTCGACCAGGGGACTTTGTTATACTCGACCAGGGGGCTTTTTTATACTCGATCAGGGGTTTTTGTTAAACTCGATGAGGGGGCTTTGTTATACTCGATGAGGGGACTTTGTTATACTCGGCCAGGGAACTGTGTTATACTCGACCAGGGGGCTTTTTTATACTCGATGATGGGGCTTTGTTATACTCGATCAAATGGCTTTGTTGTACTCGATCAGAGACTTTGTTATACTCGAGCAGGGGGCTTTTTTATACTCGATGAGGGGGCTTTAATATACTCGATCAGGGGACTTTGTTATACTCGATCAGGGGTGTTTGTCTTACTCGATCAGGGGACTTTTTATACTCGATCATGGGACTTTGTTATACTCGATCAGGAGATTTTGTTATACTCGACCAGGGGCCTTTATTATACTCGATAAGGGGCCTTTGTTATCCTCGATCATAAGACTTTGTTATACAAGACCAATGGACTTTGTTATACTCGACCAGGGGGCTTTTTTATACTCGATCAGGTGTTTTGTTAAACTCGATCAGGGGGTTTTGTTAAACTCGATCTGGGGGCTTTCTTATACTCAATCAGGGGACTTTGTTATAGACGACCAGGGGACTTTGTTATACTCGATCAGGGGACTTTGTTATACTCGTTCAGGAGACTTTGTTATAACCGATCAGGTGACTTTGTTGTAATCGATCAGAGGACTTTGTTATACTCGACCAGGGGAGTTTGTTATACTCGACCAGGGGACTTTGTTATACTCCATTATGGTCCTTTGTTATACTCGATCAGGGGACTTTGTTATACTCGACCAGGGGCCTTATTTATACTCGATCAGGGGGTTTTGTTAAACTCGATGTGGGGGCTTTGTTATACTCGGCCAGGGGACTTTGTTTTACTCGACCAGGGGACTTTACTATACTCGATCAGGGGACTTTGTTATATACTCGATCCAGGGCGCTGTTATACTCGATAATGGGACTTTGTTATACTCGATCAGGGACTTTGTTTTTACTTCGATCAGAACTGTACTTCGATAAGGGACTTTGTTAAACTCGATCAGGGGACTTTATTTGTTGATCAGGGCACTTTGTTATACTCGATCATGGGACTTTGTTATACTCGACCAAAGGACTTTGTTATACTCGAAGAGGGGGCTTCTTTATACTCGATGAGGGGGTTTTGTTAAACTCAATCAAGTGTGTTTGTTTTACTCGATCAGGGGACTATGTTATACTCGATCATGGGACTTTGTTATACTCGACCAAAGGACTTTGTTATACTCGAAGAGGGGGGCTTCTTTATACTCGATCAGGGGGTTTTGTTAAACTCGATCAAGTGTGTTTGTTTTACTCGATCAGGGGACTATGTTATACTCGATCAGGGGACTTTGTTATACTCGACCAGGGGAGTTGTTATACTCGGCCAGGGGGCTTTTTTATACTCGATCAGCGGGTTTTGTTAAACTCGATGAGGGGGCTTTGTTATACTCGAACAGGGGACGTTGTTTTACTCGGCCAGAGGACTTTGTTTTACTCGACCAGAGGACTTTGTTATTCTCGATCAGGGGGCTTTGTTATACTCGATCAGCGGACTTTGTTATACTCGATCGGGGGGCATTGTTATACTCGACCTTGTGACTTTGTTATACTCGATCAGGGGACTTTAGTATACTCGATCAGGGGACTTTGTTATTTTCGACCAGGGGCCTGTGTTATACTAGATTCGGGGACTTTGTTATACTCGACCAGTGGGCTTTTTTATACTCGATCAGGGGGTTTTGTTGAACTCGATGAGGGGGCTTTGTTATACTCGATCAGGGGACTTTGTTATACACGGCCAGGGGACTGTGTTATACTCGACCAGGGGGCTTTTTTATACTAGATGATGGGGCTTTGTTATACTCGATCATAGGGCTTTGTTGTACTCGATCAGGGGACTTTGTTATGGACGACCAGGGGACTTTGTTATGCTCGATCAGGGGACTTTGTTATACTCGTTCAGGGGACTTTGTTATAACCGATCAGGTGATTTTGTTGTAATCGATCAGCGGACTTTGTTATACACGATCTGGGGGCTTTGTTATACTCGATCTTGCGACTTAGTTATACTCGATCAGGGGACTTTATTATACTCGATCAGGGGACATTGTTATTTTCGACCAGAGGCCTTTGTTATATTCGATTCGGGGCCTTTGAAATACTCGATCTTGGGACTTTCTTATACTCGACCAGGGGATTTTGTTATACTCGACCAGGGGGCTTTTTTATACTCGATGAGGGGGCTTTGTTCTACTCGATCAGAGGGCTTTGTTATACTTGATCAGGGACTTTGTTATACGCGACCACGGGGCTTTTTTATACTCGATGAGGGGGGATTGTTATACTCGATGAGGGGACTTTGTTATACTCGATCTGGGACTTTGTTATACTCGATCAGGGGGCTTTGTATATACTCGACTAGGAACATTGTTATATTCGATCAGGTGCCTTTCTTATACTCGATCAGGGGGCTTTGATATGCTCGATGACGGGCCTTCGTTATACTCGATCAGAGGACTTTGTTATACTCGACCAGGGGAGTTTGTTATACTCGACCAGGGGACTTTGTTATACTCCATTAAGGTCCTTTGTTATACTCGATCAAGGGACTTTGTTATACTCGATCTTGGGACTATGTTATACGGCATTAGGGTCCTTTGTTATATCGATTAGGGCACTTAGTTATACTCGATCAGGGGACTTTGTTATACTCGATCAGGGGCCTTTGTTATACTCGACCATGGGGCTTTTTCATACTCGATCAGGGGTGTTTTGTTAAACTCGATGAGAGGAATTTGTTATACTCGATCAGGGGATTTTGTTATACTCGACCAGGGGCCTTTGTTATACTCGATAAGGGGCCTGTGTTATACTCGATCATGGGACTTTGTTATACTCGACCAGGGGACTTTGTTATACTCGACCAGGGGCCTTATTTATACTCAATCAGGGGGTTTTGTTAAACTTAATGAGGGGGTTTTGTTATACTCGGCCAGGGGACTTTGTTTTACTCGACCAGGGGACTTTAGTATACTCGATCAGGGGACTTTGTTATACTCGATCAGGGGCCTTTGTTATACTCGATAATGGGACTTTGTTATACTCGATCAGGGTACTTTGTTATACTCGATCAAGGGCTTTATTGTACTCGATAAGGGGACTTTGTTAAACTTAATCAGGGGACTTTGTTATTCTCGATCAGGGCACTTTGTTATACTCCATCAGGGTATTTTGTTATACTCGATCAGGGACTTTGTTATACTCGATCAGGAGACTTTGTTATATGCGATCTTGGGACTTTGTTATACGCCATCAGGGTCCTTTGTTATACTCGATTAGGGGACTTAGTTATACTCGATCTGGGGACTTTGTTATACTCGATCATGCAACTTTATTATACTCGACCAGGGGACTTTGTTATACTCGATCAGGGGACTTTGTTATACTCGATCTGGGGACTTTGTATATACTCAACTAGGGACAGTATTATATTCGATCAGGTGCCTTTCTTATACTCGATCTGGGGGCTTTTTTATACTCGATGCCGTGTTCTCTGTTATGTTCGATCAGGGGACTTTGTTATACACGATCAGAGGACTTTGTTATACTCAATATTGAGACTTTGTTACACTCCATTAGGGTCCTTTGTTATACTCGATCAGGGGACTTAGTTATGCTCGATTAGGGCGCTTATTTATACTCGAACAGGGGACTTTGTCATACTCGATCAGGGGATTTTGTTATATTCGACCACGGGCTTTTGTTATACTCGATAAGGGGCCTTTGTTATACTCGATTATGGGACTTTGTTATACTCGACCAGGGGACTTTGTTATACTCGACCAGGGGGCTTTTTTATACTCGATCAGGTTTTTTTTTTAAACTCGATGAGAGGGCTTTGTTATACTCGACCAGGGGCCTTTGTTATACTCGATAAGAGGTCTTTGTTATACTCGATCATGGGACTTTGTTATACTCGACCAAAGGACTTTGTTATACTCGAAGAGGGGGCTTCTTTATACTCGATCAGGGGTTTTTGTTAAACTCGATCAAGGGTGTTTGTTTTACTCGATCAGGGGACTTTGTTATACTCGATGAGGGGACTTTGTTATACTCGATCAGGGGACTTTGCTATACTCGATCATAGGACTTTGTTATACTCGATCTGGGGAGTTGTTAGACTCCTGGCAGGGGGCTTTTTTATACTCGATCAGGGGGTTTTGTTAAACTCGATGAGGGGGCTTTGTTATACTCGACCAGGGGACTTTGTTATTGTCGATCAGGGGGCTTTGTTATACTCGATCAGTGGACTTTGTTATACTCGATCCGGGGGCTTTGTTATACTCGATCTTGTGACTTTGGTATACTCGATCAGGGGACTTTAGTATACTCGATCAGGGGACTTTGTTATTTTCGACCAGGGGCCTTTCTTATACTAGATTCGGGGCCTTTGTTATACTCTATCATGGGAATTTGTTATCCGCGACTAGGGGACTTTGTTATATTCGGCCAGGGGGCTTTTTTATACTCGATCAGGGGGTTTTGTTAAACTCGATGAGGGGGCTTTGTTATACTCGATTAGGGGACTGTGTTATACTCGGCCAGGGGACTGTGTTATACTCGACCAGGCGGCTTTTTTATACTCGATGATGGGGCTTTGTTATACTCGATCAAAGGGCTTTGTTGTACTCGATCAGAGACTTTGCTATACTCGACCAGGGGGCTTTTTTATACTCGATGAGGGGGCTTTGTTATACTCGATCAGGGGACTTTGGTAAACTCGATCAGGGGGCTTTCTTATACTCAATCAGGGGACTTTGTTATAGACGACCAGGGGACTTTGTTATACTCGATCAGGGGACTTTGTTATACTCGTTCAGGGGACTTTGTTATAACCGATCAGGTGATTTTGTTGTAATCGATCAGCGTACTTTGTTATACTCGATCTAGGGGCTTTGTTATACTCGATATTGGGACTTTCTTTTACCCCATCAGGGGACTTTATTATACTCGATCAGGGAACATTGTTATTTTCGACCAGTGGCCTTTGTTATACTCGATTCGGGGCCTTTGAAATACTCGATCTTGGGACTTTGTTATACTCGACCAGGGGATTTTGTTATACTCGACCAGGGGGCTTTTTTATACTCGATGAGGGGGCTTTGTTCTACTCGATCAGAGGGCTTTGTTATACTTGATCAGGGGCTTTGTTATACGCGACCACGGGGCTTTTTTATACTCGATGAGGGGGGATTGTTATACTCGATGAGGGGACTTTGTTATACTCGATCAGGGGACTTTGTTATACACGGCCAGGGGACTGTGTTATACTCGACCCGGGGGGCTTTTTTATACTAGATGATGGGGCTTTGTTATACTCGATCATAGGGCTTTGTTGTACTCGATCAGGGGACTTTGTTATGGACGACCAGGGGACTTTGTTATACTCGTTCAGGGGACTTTGTTATAACCGATCAGGTGATTTTGTTGTAATCGATCAGCGGACTTTGTTATACTCGATCTGGGGCTTTGTTATACTCGATCTTGGGACTTTGTTATGCTCGAACAGGGGACTTTATTATACTCGATCAGGGGACATTGTTATTTTCGACCAGTGGCCTTTGTTATACTGGATTCGGGGCCTTTGAAATACTCGATCTTGGAACTTTGTTATACTCGACCAGGGGATTTTGTTATACTCGACCAGGGGGCTTTTTTATACTCGATGAGGGGGCTTTGTTCTACTCGATCAGAGGGCTTTGTTATACTTGATCAGGGACTTTGTTATACGCGACCACGGGGCTTTTTTATACTCGATGAGGGGGGATTGTTATACTCGATGAGGGGACTTTGTTATACTCGATCAGGGGTCTTTGTATATACTCGACTAGGAACATTGTTATATTCGATCAGGTGCCTTTCTTATACTCGATCAGGGGGCTTTGTTATACTCGATGACGGGACTTTGTTATACTCGATCAGGGGACTTTGTTATACTCGATCAGAGGACTTTGTTATACTCGACCAGGGGAGTTTGTTATACTCGACCAGGGGACTTTGTTATACTCCATTAAGGTCCTTTGTTATACTCGATCAGGGGACTTTGTTATACTCGATCTTGGGACTTTGTTATACGGCATTAGGGTCCTTTGTTATATCGATTAGGGCACTTAGTAATACTCGATCAGGGGACTTTGTTATACTCGATCAGGGTGCTTTGTTATACTCGACCATGGGGCTTTTTCATACTCGATCAGGGGGTTTTGTTAAACTCGATGAGAGGAATTTGTTATACTCGAGCAGGGGATTTTGTTATACTCGACCAGGGGCCTTTGTTATACTCGATAAGGGGCCTGTGTTATACTCGATCATGGGACTTTGTTATACTCGACCAGGGGACTTTGTTATACTCGACCAGGGGCCTTATTTATACTCGATCAGGGGGTTTTGTTAAACTTAATGAGGGGGCTTTGTTATACTCGGCCAGGGGACTTTGTTTTACTCGACCAGGGGACTTTAGTATACTCGATCAGGGGACTTTGTTATACTCGATCAGGGGCCTTTGTTATACTCGATAATGGGACTTTGTTATACTCGATCAGGGGACTTTGTTATACTCGATCAAGGGCTTTATTGTACTCGATAAGGGGACTTTGTTAAACTTAATCAGGGGACTTTGTTATTCTCGATCAGGGCACTTTGTTATACTCCATCAGGGTATTTTGTTATACTCGATCAGGGACTTTGTTATACTCGATCAGGAGACTTTGTTATACGCGATCTTGGGACTTTGTTATACGCCATCAGGGTCCTTTGTTATACTCGATCAGGGGACTTAGTTATACTCGATCTGGGGACTTTGTTATACTCGATCATGCAACTTTATTATACTCGACCAGGGGACTTTGTTATACTCGATTAGGGGACTTTGTTATACTCGATCTGGGGACTTTGTATATACTCGACTAGGGACAGTATTATATTCGATCAGGTGCCTTTCTTATACTCGATCAGGGGGCTTTTTTATAATCGATGACGGGTTCTCTGTTATGTTCGATCAGGGGACTTTGTTATACACGATCAGAGGACGTTGTTTTACTCAATATTGAGACTTTGTTACACTCCATTAGGGTCCTTTGTTATACTCGATCAGGGGACTTAGTTATGCTCGATTAGGGCGCTTATTTATACTCGATCAGGGGACTTTGTCATACTCGATCAGGGGATTTTGTTATTCTCGACCAGGGGCTTTTGTTATACTCGATAAGGGGCCTTTGTTATACTCGATTATGGGACTTTGTTATACTCGACCAGGGGACTTTGTTATACTCGACCAGGGGGCTTTTTTATACTCGATCAGGTTTTTTTTTTAAACTCGATGAGGGGGCTTTGTTATACTCGACCAGGGGCCTTTGTTATACTCGATAAGAGGCCTTTGTTATACTCGATCATGGGACATTGTTATACTCGACCAAAGGACTTTGTTATACTCGAAGAGGGGGCTTCTTTATACTCGATCAGGGGGTTTTGTTAAACTCGATCAAGGGTGTTTGTTTTACTCGATCTCGAGGGGACTTTGTTATACTCGATCAGGGGACTTTGTTATACTCGATAGGGGACTTTGTTATACTCGATAAGGGGCCTTTGTTATACTCGATCATAGGACTTTGTTATACTCGACCTGGGGAGTTGTTAGACTCGGGCATGGGCTTTTTTATACTCGATCAGGGGGTTTTGTTAAACTCGATGAGGGGGCTTTGTTATACTCGACCAGGGGACTTTGTTATTGTCGATCAGGGGGCTTTGTTATACTAGATCAGCGGACTTTGTTATACCCGATCCGGGGGCTTTGTTATACTCGATCTTGTGACTTTGTTATACTCGATCAGGGAACTTTAGTATACTCGATCAGGGGACTTTGTTTTTTTCGACCAGGGGCCTTTGTTATACTAGATTCGGGGCCTTTGTTATACTCTATCATGGGAATTTGTTATACGCGACCAGGGGACTTTGTTATATTCGGCCAGGGGGCTTTTTTATACTCGATCAGGGGGTTTTGTTAAACTCGATGAGGGGGCTTTGTTATACTCGATCAGGGGACTGTGTTATACTCGGCCAGGGGACTGTGTTATACTCGACCAGGCGGCTTTTTTATACTCGATGATGGGGCTTTGTTATACTCGATCAAAGGGCTTTGTTGTACTCGATCAGAGACTTTGCTATACTCGACCAGGGGGCTTTTTTATACTCGATGAGGGGGCTTTGTTATACTCGATCAGGGGACTTTGGTAAACTTGATCAGGGGGCTTTCTTATACTCAATCAGGGGACTTTGTTATAGACGACCAGGGGACTTTGTTATACTCGATCAGGGGTTTGTTATACTCGTTCAGGGGACTTTGTTATAACCCATCAGGTGATTTTGTTGTAATCGATCAGCGTACTTTGTTATACTCGATCTAGGGGCTTTGTTATACTCGATCTTGGGACTTTCTTTTACCCGATCAGGGGACTTTATTATACTCGATCAGGGAACATTGTTATTTTCGACCAGTGGCCTTTGTTATACTCGATTCGGGGCCTTTGAAATACTCGATCTTGGGACTTTGTTATACTCGACCAGGGGATTTTGTTATACTCGACGAGGGGGCTTTTTTATACTCGATGAGGGGGCTTAGTTCTACTCGATCAGAGGGCTTTGTTATACTTGATGAGGGACATTGTTATACGCGACCAGGGGGCTTTTTTATACTCGATGAGGGGGGATTGTTATACTCGTTGAGGGGACTTTGTTATACTCGATCTGGGGACTTTGTTATACTCGATCAGGGGACTTTGTATATACTCGACTAGGAACATTGTTATATTCGATCAGGTGCCTTTCTTATACTCGATCAGGGTCTTTGTTATACTCGATGACGGGACTTTGTTATACTCGATCTGGGGACTTTGTTATACTCGATCAGAGGACTTTGCTATACTCGACCAGGGGAGTTTGTTATACTCGACCAGGGGACTTTGTTATACTCTATTAGGGTCCTTTGTTATACTCGATCATGGGACTTTGTTATACTCGATCTTGGGACTTTGTTATACGGCATTAGGGTCCTTTGTTATATCGATTAGGGCACTTAGTTATACTCGATCAGGGCACTTTGTTATACTCGATCAGGGGGCTTTGTTATATTCGACAAGGGGGCTTTTTCATACTCGATCAGGGGGTTTTGTTATACTCGACCAGGGGCCTTTGTTATATTCGATAAGGGGCCTTTGTTATACTCGATTATGGGACTTTATTATACTCGACCAAAGGACTTTGTTATACTCGACCAGGGGGCTTTTTTATACTCGATCAGGGGGTTTTGTTAAACTCGATTAGGGGTGTTTGTTTTATTCGATCAGGGGAATTTGTTATACTCGATCAGGGGACTTTGTTATACTCGATCAGGGGATTTTGTTATCCTCGACCAGGGGCCTATGTTATATTCGATAAGGGGCCTGTTGTTATACTCGATTATGGGACTTTGTTATACTCGACCAAAGGATTTTGTTATACTCGACCAGGAGCCTTTGTTACACTCAATAAGGGGCCTGTGTTATACTCGATCATGGGACTTTGTTATACTCGACCAGGGGACTTTGTTATACTCGACCAGGGGCCTTATTTATACGCGATCAGGGGGCTTTTTTATACTCGATGACGGGGCTTTGTTATACTCGATCAAAGGGCTTTGTTGTACTCGATCAGAGACTTCCTTATACTCGAGCAGGGGACTTTGTTATACTCGATCAGGGGTGTTCGTCTTACTCGATCAGGAGATTTTGTTATACTCGACCAGGGGCCTTTGTTATACTCGATAAGGGACCTTTGTTATACTCGATCATAGGACTTTGTTATACTCGACCAGGGGACTCTGTTATACTCGACCAGGGGGCTTTTTTATACTCGATCAGTGGGTTTTGTTAAACTCGATCAGGGGGCTTTCTTATACTCAATCAGGGGACTTTGTTATAGACGACTAGGGGACTTTATTATACTCGATCAGGGGACTTTGTTATCCTCGTTCAGGGTACTTTGTTATAACCGATCAGGTGACTTTGTTGTAATCGATCAGCGGACTTTGTTATACTCGATCTGGGGGCTTTGTTATACTCGATCTTGTGACTTTGTTATACTCGATCAGGGGACTTTATTATACTCGATCAGGGGACATTGCTTTTTTCGACCAGTGGCCTTTGTTATACTCGATTCGGGGCCTTTGAAATACTCAATCTCGGGACTTTGTTATACTCGACCACGGGATTTTGTTATACTCGACCTGAGGGCTTTTTTATACTCGATGAGGGGGCTTTGTTCTACTCGATCAGAGGGGTTTGTTATACTTGATCAGGGACTTTGTTATACGCAACCAGGGGGCTTTTTTATACTCGATGAGGTGGCATTGTTATACTCGATGAGGGGACTTTGTTATACCCGATCATGCGACTTTATTATACTCGACCAGGGGACTTTGTTATACTCGATCAGGGGACTTTGTTATACTCGATCTGGGGACTTTGTATATACTCGACTAGGGACAGTGTTATATTCGATCAGGTGCCTTTCTTATACTCGATCAGGGGGCTTTTTTATACTCGATGACGGGTTCTTTGTTATGTTCGATCAGGTGACTTTGTAATACTCGGGATCAGAGTGACTTTGTTATACTCACCTTGAGATTCTTTGTTATACTCATTAGGGTCCTTTGTTATACCGATCAGGGGACCCTAGTTATGCTCGCTAGGCACTTATTTATACTGATCAGGGACTTTTGTTATACCTCGAACAGATTTTGTTATACCCAATCAGGGCTTTCGGTTATACCGATATGCCTTTGTTATACCCGATTGGCGGGACCTTGCTGTACCTTTATCAGGACCTTTGCCATACCTTTAATCAGGGCTTTTTTATACTCGATCAGGGTTTTTTTTTAAACTCGATGAGGGGGCTTTGTTATACTCGACCAGGGGCCTTTGTTATACTCGATAAGGGCCTTTGTTATACTCGATCATGGGACTTTGTTATACTCGACCAAAGGACTTTGTTATACTCGAAGAGGGGGCTTCTTTATACTCGATGAGGGGGTTTTGTTAAACTCGATCAAGGGTGTTTGTTTTACTAGATCAGGGGACTTTGTTATACTCGATCAGGGGACTTTGTTATACTCGATAAGGAGCCTTTGTTAGCCCGACTGGGGCCTTTGTTATACTCGATAAGGGACCTTTGTTAAACTCGATCATAGGACTTTGTTATACTCGAACAGGGGACTTTGTTATACTCGACCAGGGGGCTTTTTTATACTCGATCAGTGGGTTTTGTTAAACTCGATCAGGGGGCTTTCTTATACTCAATCAGGGGACTTTGTTATATACGACTAGGGGACTTTATTATACTCGATCAGGGGACTTTGTTATACTCGTTCAGGGTACTTTGTTATAACCGATCAGGTGACTTTGTTGTAATCGATCAGCGGACTTTGTTATACTCGATCTGGGGGCTTTGTTATACTCGATCTTGTGACTTTGTTATACTCGATCAAGGGACTTTATTATACTCGATCAGGGGACATTGCTTTTTTCGACCAGTGGCCTTTGTTATACTCGATTCGGAGCCTTTGAAATACTCAATCTCGGGACTTTGTTATACTCGACCACGGGATTTTGTTATACTCGACCTGAGGGCTTTTTTATACTCGATGAGGGGGCTTTGTGCTACTCGATCAGAGGGGTTTGTTATACTTGATCAGGGACTTTGTTATACGCAACCAGGGGGCTTTTTTATACTCGATGAGGGGGCATTGTTATACTCGATGAGGGGACTTTGTTATACTCGATGACGGGACTTTGTTATACTCGATAAGGGGACTTTGTTATACTCGATCAGAGGACTTTGTTGTTGCTCGACCAGGGGAGTTTGTTATATTCGACCAGGGGACTTTGTTATACTCCATTAGGGTCCTTTGTTATACTCGATCAAAGGACTGTGTTATACTCGATGTTGGGACTTTGTTATACGGCATTAAGGTCCTTTGTTATATCGATTAGGGAACTTAGTTATACTCGATCAGGGGACTTTGTTATACTCGATGAGGAGGCTTTCTTATACTCGACCTGGGGGCTTTTTCATACTCGATCAGAGGGTTTTGTTAAACTCGATGGGAGGAATTTGTTATACTCGATCAGGGGATTTTGTTATACTCGACCAGGGGCCTTTGTTATACTCGATCAGGGGACTTTCTTATACTCGGCCAGGGGACTTTGTTTCACTCGACCAGGGGACTTTAGTGTACTCGATCAGGGGCTTTATTGTACTCGATAAGGGGACTTAGTTAAACTCGATCTGGGGACTTTGTTATACCCGATCATGCGACTTTATTATACTCGACCAGGGGACTTTGTTATACTCGATCAGGGGACTTTGTTATACTCGATCTGGGGACTTTGTATATACTCGACTAGGGACAGTGTTATATTCGATCAGGTGCCTTTCTTATACTCGATCAGGGTTTTTTTTTATACTCGATGACGGGTTCTTTGTTATGTTCGTTCAGGGGACTTTGTAATACTCGATCAGAGGACTTTGTTATACTCAATCTTGAAACTTTGTTATACTCCATTAGGGTCCTTTGTTATACGCGATCAGGGGACTTAGTTATGCTCGCTTAGGGCACTTATTTATACTCGATCAGGGGACTTTGTTATACTCGATCAGGGGATTTTGTTATATTCGACCAGGGGCTTTTGTTATACTCGATAAGGGGCCTTTGTTATACTCGATTATGGGACTTTGTTATACTCGACCAGGGGACTTTGTTATACTCGACCAGGGGGCTTTTTTATACTCGATCAGGGTTTTTTTTTAAACTAGATGAGGGGGCTTTGTTATACTCGACCAGGGGCCTTTGTTATACTCGACGAAAGGACTTTATTATACTCAAAGAGGGGGCTTCTTTATACTCGATCAGGGGGTTTTGTTAAACTCGATCAAGGGTGTTTGTTTTACTCGATCAGGGGACTTTGTTATACTCGATCAGGGGACTTTGTTATACTCGATAAGGAGCCTTTGTTATACTCGATCATGGGACTTTGTTATACTCGACCAGGGGAGATGTTATACTCGGCCAGGGGGCTTTTTTATACTCGATCAGGGGGTTTTGTTAAACTCGATGAGGGGGCTTTGATATACTCGAACAGGGGTCCTTGTTTTACTCGGCCAGGGGACTTTGTTTTACTCGACCAGGGGACTTTGTTATTCTCGATCAAGGGGCTTTGTTATACTCAATCTTGTGACTTTGTTATACTCGATCAGGGGACTTTAGTATACTCGATCAGGGGACTTTGTTATTTTCGACCAGGGGCCTTTGTTTTACTAGATTCGGGGCCTTTGTTATACTCGATCATCGGACTTTGTTATACTCGACCAGGGGACTTTGTTATACTCGACCAGGGGGCTTTTTTTATACTCGATGATGGGGCTTTGTTATACTCGATCATCGGACTTTGTTATACTCGACCAGGGGACTTTGTTATACTCGTTCAGGGGACTTTGTCATAACCGATCAGGTGACTTTGTTGTAATCGATCAGCGGACTTTGTTATACTCAATCTGGGGGCTTTGTTATACTCGATCTTGGGACTTTCTTATACTCGATCAGGGGACTTTATTATACTCGATCAGGGGCCATTGTTATTTTCGACCAGTGGCCTTTGTTATACTCGATTCGGGGCCTTTGAAATACTCGATCTCTGGACTTTGTTATACTCGACCAGGGGATTTTGTTATACTCGACCAGATGGCTTTTTTATACTCGATGAGGGGCTTAGTTCTACTCGATCAGAGGGCTTTGTTATACTTGATCAGGGACTTTGTTATACGCGACCAGGGGGCTTTTTTATACTCGATGAGGGGGGATTGTTATACTCGATGAGGGGACTCTGTAATACTCGATCTGGGGACTTTGTTATACTCGATCAGGGGACTTTGTATATACTCGACTAGGAACATTGTTATATTCGATTAGGTGCCTTTCTTATACTCGATCAGGGGGCTTTGTTATACTCGATGACGGGATTTTGTTATACTCGACCAAAGGATTTTGTTATACTCGACCAGGGGGCTTTTTTATACTCGATCAGGGGGTTTTGTTAAACTCGATCAGGGGTGTTTGTTTTATTCGATCAGGGGACTTTGTTATACTCGATCAGGGGACTTTGTTATACTCGATCAGAGGATTTTGTTAAACTCGACCAGGGGCCTTTGTTATATTCCATAAGGGGCCTTTGGTATACTCGATTATGGGACTTTGTTATACTCGACCAAAGGACTTTGTTATACTCGACCAGGAGCCGTTGTTACACTTGATAAAGGGCCTGTGTTTTACTCGATCAGGGGACTTTGTTATACTCGGCCAGGGGACTTTGTTTTACTCGACCAGGGGACTTAAGTATACTCGTTCAGGGGACTTTGTTATACTCGATCAGGGACCTTTGTTATACTCGATAATGGGACTTTGTTATACTCGATCAGGGGACTTTGTTATACTCGATCAGGGGCTTTATTGCACTCGAACAGGGGACTTTGTTAAACTCGATCAGGGGACTTTGTCATTCTCGATCAGGGCAATTTGTTATACTCGATCAGGGTACTTTGTTATACTCGATCAGGGGACTTTGTTATACTCGATGAGGAGACTTTGTTATACGCGATCTTGGGACCTTGTTATACGCCATTAGGGTCCTTTGTTATACTCGATCAGGGGACTTAGTTATACTCGACCAGGGGCCTTTGTTATACTCGATCATGGGACTTTATTATACTCGACCAGGGGACTTAGTTATACTCGATGATGGGGCTTTGTTATACTCGATCAAAGGGCTTTGTTGTACTCGATCAGAGACTTTCTTATACTCGACCAGGGGGCTTTTTTATACTCGATGAGGGGGGCTTTGTTGTACTCGATCAGGGGACTTTGTTATACTCGATCAGGGTGTTTGTCTTACTCGATTAGGGGACTTTTTATACTCGATCAGGGGACTTTGTTATACTCGATCAGGAGATTTTGTTATACTCGACCAGGGGCCTTTGTTATACTCGATAAGGGACCTTTGTTATACTCGATCATAAGACTTTGTTATACTCGACAAGGGGACTTTGTTATACTCGACCAGGGGGCTTTTTTATACTCGATCAGGGGGTTTTGTTAAACTCGATCAGGGGGCTTTCTTATACTCAATCAGGGGACTTTTTTATAGACGACCAGGGGACTTTGTTATACTCGATCAGGGGACTTTGTTATACTCGTTCAGGGGACTTTGTTATACTCGATTCGGGGCCTTTGAAATACTCGATCTTGGGACTTTGTTACACTCGACCAGGGGATTTTGTTATACTCGACCAGGGGGCTCTTTTATACTCGATGAGGGGGCTTTGTTCTACTCGATCAGAGGGGTTTGTTATACTTGATCAGGGACTTTGTTATACGCGACCAGGGGGCTTTTTTATACTCGATGAGGGGGCATTGTTATACTCGATGAGGGGACTTTGTTATACTCGATCTGGGGACTTTGTTATACTCGATCAGGGGACTTTGTTATACGGCATTAAGGTCCTTTGTTATATCGATTAGGGCACTTAGTTATACACGATCAGGGGACTTTGTTATACTCGATGAGGGGGCTTTGTTATACTCGACAAGGGGGCTTTTTCATACTCGATCAGGGGGTTGTGTTAAACTCGATGGGAGGAATTTGTTATACTCGATTATGGGACTTTGTTATACTCGACCAAAGGACTTTGTTATACTCGACCAGGGGGCTTTTTATACTCGATCAGGGGGTTTTGTAAAACTCGATCAGGGGTGTTTGTTTTACTCGATCAGGGGACTTTGTTATACTCGGTCAGGGGACTTTGTTATACTCGATTATGGGACTTTGTTATACTAGACCAAAGGACTTTGTTATACTCGACCAGGGGCCTTTGTTATACTCGATAAGGGGCCTGTGTTATACTCGATCATGGGACTTTGTTATACTCGACCAGGGGACTTTGTTATACTCGACCAGGGCCTTATTTATACTCGATCAGGGGGTTTTGTTAAACTCGATGAGGGGGCTCTGTTATACTCGATCAGGGTACTTTGTTATACTCGGCCAGGGGACTTTGGTTTACTCGACCAGGGGACTTTAGTATACTCGATCAGGGGACTTTGTTATACTCGATCAGGGGCCTTTCTTATACTCGATAATGGGACTTTGTTATACTCGATGAGGGTACTTTGTTATACTCGATCAGGGGACTTTGTTATACTCGATCAGGAGACTTTGCTATACGCGATCTTGGGACTTTGTTATACGCCATTAGGGTCCTTTGTTATACTCGATCAGGGGACTTAGTTATACTCGATCAGGGGACTTAGTTATACTCGATCAGGGGCCTTTGTTATACTCGATCATGGGACTTTATTATACTCAACCAGGGGACTTTGTTATACTCGACCAGGGGGCTTTTTTATACTCGATCAGGGGGTTTTGTTAAACTCGATGAGGGGGCTTTGTTATACTCGATCATGGGACTTTATTATACTCAACCAGGGGACTCTGTTATACTGACCAGGGCTTTTTTATACTCGATCAGGGTGTTTTGTTAAACTCGATCAGGAGTTTTGTAAAACTCGATCAGGGGTGTTTGTTTTACTCGATCAGAGGATTTTGTTATACTCGATCAGGGGCCTTTGTTATACTCGATCATGGGACTTTATTATACTCAACCAGGGGACTTTGTTATACTCGACCAGGGGGCTTTTTTATACTCAATCAGGGGGTTTTGTTAAACTCGATGAGGGGGCTTTGTTATGCTCGATCATGGGACTTTATTATACTCAACCAGGGGACTCTGTTATACTCGACCAGGGGGCTTTTTTATACTCGATCAGGGTGTTTTGTTAAACTCGATCAGGGAGTTTTGTAAAACTCGATCAGGGGTGTTTGTTTTACTCGATCAGAGGATTTTGTTATACTCGATCAGGGGACTCTGTTATACTCGATTAGTGGACTTTGTTATACTCGATCAGGGGACTTTCTTATTCTCGATCAGGGCACTTTATTATACTCGATCAGGGTACTTTGTTATACTCGATCAGGGACTTTGTTATACTCGATCAGGAGAATTTGTTATACGCGATCTTGTGACTTTATTATACTCGACCAGGGGACTTTGTTATACTCGATCAGGGGACTTTGTTATACTCGATCTGGGGACTTTGTATATACTCGACTAGGGACAGTGTTATATTCGATCAGGTGCCTTTCTTATACTCGATCAGGGGGCTTTTTTTTACTCGTTGACGGGGTCTTTGTTATGTTCGATGAGGGGACTTTCTTATATTCGATCAGAGGACTTTGTTTTACTCAATCTTGGGACTTTGTTATACTCGACCAGGGGCCTTTGTTATACTCGATCAGGGGCCTTTGTTATACTCGATAAGGGGCCTTTGTTATACTCGATCATGGGACTTTGTTATACTCGACCAAAGGACTTTGTTATACTCGACCAGGGGGCTTTTTCATACTCGATCAGGTTTTGTTAAACTCGATCAGGTGTTTGTTTTACTCGATCAGGGACTTTGTTATACTCGATTATGGGACTTGTTATACTTGTTATCGACCAGGGGGCTTTTTATACTCGATCAGGGGGTTTTGTTAAACTCGATCAAGGGTGTTTGTTTTACTCGATCAGGGGACTTTGTTATACTCGATCAGGGGACTTTGTTATACTCGATAAGGGCCCTTTGTTATACACGAAAATGGGACTTTGTTATACTCGACCAGGGGAGTTGTTATACTCGACCAGGGGGCTTTTTTATACTCGATCAGGGGGTTTTGTTAAACTCGATGAGGGGGCATTGTTATACTCGAACAGGGGACTTTGTTTTACTCGGCCAGGGGACGTTGTTTTTCTCGACCAGGGGACTTTGTTATTCTCGATCAGGGGGCTTTGTTATACTCGATCTTGTGACTTTGTTATACTCGATCAGGGGACTTTATTATACTCGATCAGGGGACATTGTTATTTTTGACCAGTGGCCCTTGTTATACTCGATTCGGGGCCTTTGAAATACTCGATCTTGGGACTATGTTATAATCGACCAGGGGATTTTGTTATACTCGATGAGGGGGCTTTGTTCTACTCGATCAGAGGGCTTTGTTATACTTGATCAGGGACTTTGTTATACGCGACCAGCGGCTTTTTTATACTTGATGAGGGGGCATTGTTATACTCGATGGGGGGACTTTGTTATACTCGATCTGGGGACTTTGTTATACTCAATCAGGGGACTTTGTATATACTCGATTAGGAACATTGTTATATTCGATCAGGTGCCTTTCTTATACTCGATCAGGGGGCTTTGTTATACTCGATGACGGGACTTCGTTATACTCGATCTGGGGACTTTGTTATACTCGATCAGAGGACTTTGTTATACTCGACCAGGGGAGTTTGTTATACTCGACCAGGGGACTTTGTTATACTCCATTAGGTTCCTTTGTTATACTCGATCAGGGGACTTTGTTATAGTCGATCTTGGGACTTAGTTATACGGTATTAGGGTCCTTTGTTATATCGATTAGGGCACTTAGTTATACTCGATCAGGGGACTTTGTTATACTCGATCAGGGGGCTTTGTTATACTGGACCAGGAGGCTTTTTCATACTCGATCAGGGGGTTTTGTTATACTCGACCAGGGGCCTTTGTTATATTCGATAAGGGGCCTTTGTTATACTCGATTATGGGACTTTGTTATACTCGACCAAAGGACTTTGTTATACTCGACCATGGGACTTTTTCATACTCGATCAGGGGGTTTTGTTAAACTCGATCAGGGGTGTTTGTTTTACTCGATCAGGGGACTTTGTTATACTCGATCATGGGACTTTGTTATATTCGATCAGGGGATTTTGTTATACTCGACCAGTGGCCTTTGTTATATTCGATATGGGGGCCTTTGTTATACTCGATTATGGGACTTTGTTATACTCGACCAAAGGACTTTGTTATACTCGACCAGGGGCCTTTGTTATACTCGATCAGGGGGTTTTGTTGAACTCGATGAGGGGGCTTTGTTATACTTGATCAGGGGACTTTGTTATACTCGGCCAGGGGACTTTGTTTTACTTGACCAGGGGACTTTACTATACTCGATCAGGGGACTTTGTTATACTCAATCAGGGGCCTTTGTTATTCTCGATAATGGGACTTTGTTACACTCGATCAGGGGACATTGTTATACTCGATCAGGGGCTTTATTGTACTCGATAAGAGGACTTTGTTAAACTCGATCAGGGGACTTTGTTATTCTCGATCACGGCACTTTGTTATACTCGATCAGGGTACTTTGTTATACTCGATCAGGAGACTTTGTTATACGCGATCTTGGGATTTTGTTATACGTCAGTAGGGTCCTTTGTTATACTCGATCAGGTGACTTAGTTATACTCGATCATGGGACTTTATTATACTCGACCAGGGGACTTTGTTATACTAGATTCGGGGCCTTTGTTATACTCGATCATGGGACTTTGTTATACTCGACCAGGGGACTTTGTTATACTCGACCAGGGGGCTTTTTTATACTCGATCAGGGAATTTTGTTAAACTCGATGAGGGGGCTTTGTTATACTCGATCAGGGGACTTTGTTATACTCGGCCAGGGGACTGTGTTATACTCGACCAGGGGGCTTTTTTATACTCGATGATGGGGTTTGTTATACTCGATCAAAGGGCTTTGATGTACTCGATCAGAGACTTTGTTATACTCGAGCAGGGGGCTTTTTTATACTCGATGAGGGGGCTTTGTTATACTCGATCAGGGGACTTTGTTATACTCGATCAGGGGTGTTTGTCTTACTCGATCAGGGGACTTTTTATACTAGATCAGGGGACTTTGTTATACTTGATCAGGAGATTTTGTTATACTCGACCAGGGGCCTTTATTATACTCGATAAGGGGCCTTTGTTATCCTCGATCATAGGACTTTGTTACACAAGACCAGGGGACTTTGTTATACTCGACCAGGGGGCTTTTTTATACTCGATCAGGGGGTTTTGTTAAACTCGATCATGGGGCTTTCTTATACTCAATCAGGGGACTTTGTTATAGACGACCAGGGGACTTTGTTATACTCGATCAGGGAACTTTGTTATACTCTTTCAGGGGACTTTGTTATAACCCATCAGGTGACTTTGTTGTAATCGATCAGCGGACATTGTTATACTCGATCTGGGGGCATTGTTATACTCGATCTTGGGACTTTGTTATACTCGATCAGGGGACTTTATTATACTCGATAAGAGGACTTTGTTATACTCGACCATGGGAGTTTCTTATACTCGACCAGGAGACTTTTTTATACTCCATTAGGGTCCTTTGTTATACTCGATTAAGGGACTTTGTTATACTCGTTCTTGGGACTTTGTTATGCGGCATTAGGGTCCTTTGTTATATCGATTAGGAAACTTAGTTATACTCGATCAGGGGACTTTGTTATACTCGATCAAGGGGCTTTGTTATACTCGACCAGGGGCTTTTTCATACTCGATCAGGGGGTTTTGTTAAACTCGATGAGATGAATTTGTTATACTCGATCAGGGGATTTTGTTATACTCGACCAGGGGCCTTTCTTATATTCGATAAGAGGCCTTTGTTATACTCGATTATGGGACTTTGTTATACTCGACCAAAGGACTTTGTTATACTCGACCAGGGGGCTTTTTTATACTCGATTAGGGGGTTTTGTTAACCTCGATCAGGGGTGTTTGTTTTACTCGATCAGGGGACTTTGTTATACTCGATCAGGGGACTTTGTTATACTCGATCAGGGGATTTTGTTATACTCGACCAGGGGCCTTTGTTAAATTCGATAAGAGGCCTTTGTTATACTCGATCAGGGACTTTGTTATACTCGACCAGGGGGCTTTTTTATACTCGATTAGGGGGTTTTGTTAAACTCGATCAGGGGTGTTTGTTTTAATCAATCAGGTGACTTTGTTATACTCGATCAGGGGACTTTGTTATACTCGATCAGGAGATTTTGTTATACTCGACCAGGGGCCTTTGTTAAATTCGATAAGAGGCCTTTGTTATACTCGATTATGGGGCTTTGTTATACTCGACCAGGGGACTTTGTTTTACTCGACCAGGGGACTTTAGTATACTCGATCAGGGGACTTTGTTATACTCGATCAGGGGCCTTTGTTATACTCGATAATGGGACTTTGTTTTACTCGGTCAGGGGACTTTGTTCTACTCGATCAGGGGCTTTATTGTACTCGATAAGGGGACTTTGTTAAACTCGTTCATGGGACTTTGTTATTCTCGATCAGGGCACTTTATTATACTCGATCAGGGTATTTTGTTATACTCGATCAGGGGACTTTGTTATACTCGATCAGGAGACTTTATTATACGCGATCTTGGGACTTTGTTATACGCCATTAGGGTCCTTTGTAATACTCGATCAGGGGACTTAGTTATACTCGATCTGGGGACTTTGTTATACTCGATCATGCGACTTTATTATACTCGACCAGGGGACTTTGTTATACTCGATCAGGGGACTTTGTTATACCCGATCTGGGGACTTTGTATATACGCGACTAGGGACAGTGTTATATTCGATCAGGTGCCTTTCTTATACTCGATCAGGGGGCTTTTTTATACTCGATGACGGGTTCTTTGCTATGTTCGATCAGGGGACTTTGTAATACTCGATCAGAGGACTTTGTTATACTCAATCTTGAGACTTTGTTATACTTCATTAGGGTCCTTTGTTATACTCGATCAGGGGACTTAGTTATACTCGACCAGGGGACTTTGTTATACTCGACCAGGGGGCTTTTTTATACTCGATGATGGCTCTTTGTTATACTCGATCAAAGGGCTTTGATGTACTCGATCAGAAACTTTGTTATACTCGACCAGGGGGCTTTTTTATACTCGATGAGGGGGCTTTGTTATACTCGATCAGGGGACTTTGTTATACTCGTTCAGGGGACTTTGTTATAACCGATCAGGTGATTTTGTTGTAATCGATCAGCGGACTTTGTTATACTCGATCTGGGGGCTTTGTTATACTCGATCTTGGGACTTTCTTATACTCGATTAGGGGACTTTATTATACTCGATCAGGGGACATTGTTATTTTCGACCAGTGGCCTTTGTTATACTCGATTCGGGGCCTTTGAAATACTCGATCTTGGGACTTTGTTATACTCGACCAGGGGATTTTGTTATACTCGACCAGATGGCATTTTTATACTCGATGAGGGGCTTAGTTCTACTCGATGAGAGGGCTTTGTTATACTTGATCAGGGAATTTGTTATACGCGACCAGGGGGCTTTTTTATACTCGATGAGGGGGGATTGTTATACTCGATGAGGGGACTCTGTTATACTCGATCTGGGGACTTTGTTATACTCGATCAGGGGACTTTGTATATACTCGACTAGGAACATTGTTATATTCGATTAGGTGCCTTTCTTATACTCGATCAGGGGGCTTTGTTATACTCGATGACGGGATTTTGTTATACTCGATCAAAGGACTTTGTTATACTCGACCAGGGGGCTTTTTTAAACTCGATCAGGGGGTTTTGTTAAACTCGATCAGGGGTGTTTGTTTTATTCGATCAGGGGACTTTGTTATACTCGATCAGGGGACTTTGTTATACTCGATCAGAGGATTTTGTTATACTCGACCAAAGGACTTTGTTATACTCGACCAGGAGCCGTTGTTACACTTGATAAGGGGCCTGTGTTATACTCGATCAGGGGACTTTGTTATACTCGGCCAGGGGACTTTGTTTTACTCGACCAGGGGACTTTAGTATACTCGATCAGGGGACTCTGTTATACTCGATCAGGGACCTTTGTTATACTCGATAATGGGACTTTGTTATACTCGATCAGGGGACTTTGTTATACTCGATCAGGGGCTTTAGTGTACTCGAACAGGGGACTTTGTTAAACTCGATCAGGGGACTTTGTTATTCTCGATCAGGGCAATTTGTTATACTCGATCAGCGTACTTTGTTATACTCGATCAGGGGACTTTGTTATACTCAATCAGGAGACTTTGTTATACGCGATCTTGGGACCTTGTTATACGCCATTAGGGTCCTTTGTTATACTCGATCAGCGGACTTAGTTATACTCGATCAGGGGCCTTTGTTATACTCGATCATGGGACTTTACTATACTCGACCAGGGGACTTAGTTATACTCGATGATGAGGCTTTGTTATACTCGATCAAAGGGCTTTGTTGTACTCGATCAAAGACTTTCTTATACTCGACCAGGGGGCTTTTTTATACTCGATGAGGGGGGCTTTGTTGTACACGATCAGGGGACTTTGTTATACTCGATCAGGGGTGTTTGTCTTACTCGATCAGGGGACTTTTTATACTCGATCAGGGGACTTTGTTATACTCGATCAGGAGATTTTGTTATACTCGACCAGGGGCCTTTGTTATACTCGATAAGGGACCTTTGTTATACTCGATCATAGGACTTTGTTATACTCAATGAGGGGGCTTTGTTATACTCGACCAGGGGACTTTTTCATACTCGATCAGGGGGTTTTGTTAAACTCGATGGGAGGAATTTGCTATACTCGATTATGGGACTTTGTTATACTCGACCAAAGGACTTTGTTATTCTCGACCAGGGGGCTTTTTATACTCGATCAAGGGGTTTTGTAAAACTCGATCAGGGGTTTTTGTTTTACTCGATCAGTGGACTTTGTTATACTCGGTCAGGGGACTTTGTTATACTCGATCAGGGGATTTTGTTATACTCGACCAGGGGCCTTTGTTATATTCGATAAGGAGCCTTTGTTATACTCGATTATGGGACTTTGTTATACTAGACCAAAGGACTTTGTTATACTCGACCAGGGGCCTTTGTTATACTCGATAAGGGGCCTGTGTTATACTCGATCATGGGACTTTGTTATACTCGACCAGGGGACTTTGTTATTTTGTTATACTCGACCAGGGGCCTTATTTATACTCGATCAGGGGGTTTTGTTAAACTCGATGAGGGGGCTTTGTTATACTCGATCAGGGTACTTTGTTATACTCGGCCAGGGGACTTTGTTTTACTCGACCAGGTGACTTTAGTATACTCGATCAGGGGACTTTGTTATACTCGATCAGGGGCCTTTCTTAAACTCGATAATGGGACTTTGTTATACTCGATTAGGGGACTTGTTATACTCGATCATGGGCTTTATTGTACTCGATAAGGGGACTTTGTTAAACTCGATCAGGAGACTTTGTTATTCTTGATTAGGGCACTTTGTTATACTCGATCAGGGTACTTTGTTATACTCGATCAGGGGTCTTTGTTATACTTGATCAGGAGACTTTGTTATACGCGATCTTGGGACTTTGTTATACGCCATTAGGGTCCTTTGTTATACTCGATCAGGGGACTTAGTTATACTCGATCAGGGGACTTAGTTATACTCGATCAGGGGCCTTTGTTATACTCGATCATGGGACTTTATAATACTCAACCAGGGGACTTTGTTATACTCGACCAGGGGGCTTTTTTATACTCGATCAGGGGGTTTTATTAAACTCGATGGGAGGGGTTTGTTATACTCGATCAGGGGACTTTGTAATACTCGACCAGGGGACTTTGTTATATACGACGAGGGGACTATGTTATACTCGATCAGGGGACTTTGTTATACTCGATCTGGGGACTTTTTTATACTCGATCATGGGCTTTGGTATACCCGATCAGGGGCCTTTGTTATACTCGATCAGGGGACTTTGTTGTTCTCGATAAGGTGACTTTTTTATACTCGATCTGCGGACTTTGTTATACTCGACCAGGGGGCTTTTTTATACTCGATGAGGGGGTTTGTTATACTGGATCAGGGGACTTTGTTATACTCGATTTGGGGACTTTGTTATACTCGATCTGGGGACTTTGTATATACTCGACTAGGGACATTGTTATATTCGATCAGGTGCCTTTCTTATACTCGATCAGGGGGCTTTGTTATACTCGATGACGGGACATTGTTATGTTCGATCAGGGGACTTTGTTATACTCGATCAGAGGACTTTGTTATACTCGATCTTGGGACTATGTTATACTCCATTAGGGTCCTTTGTTATACTCGATGAGGAGACTTAGTTATGCTCGATTAGGGCACTTAGTTATGCTCGATCAGGGGACTTTGTTATACTGGATCAGGGGGCTTTGTTATACTCGATCAGGGGACTTCGTTATACTTGACCAGGGGTGTATGTTTTACTCGATCAGGGGACTTTGTTATACTCGATCAGGGGACTTTGTTATACTCGATCAGGGGATTTTGTTATACTCGATTAGGGGACTTTGTTATACTCAATCAGAGGGCTTTGTTATACTCAATCAGGGGTGTTTGTTTTATTCGTCTCGTGACTTTCTTATATTCGGTCAGGTGCCTTTCTTATACTCGATTAGTGGACTTTGTTATACTCGATCAGGGGACTTTGTTATTCTCGATCAGGGCACTTTGTCATACTCGATCAGAGTACTTTGTTATACTCGATCAGGGGACTTTGTTATACTCGATCAGGAGAATTTGTTATACGCGATCTTGGGACTTTGTTATACGCCATTAGGGTCCTTTGTTATACTCGATCAGGGGAATTAGTTATACTCGATCAGGGGACTTTGTTATACTCGATGAGGGGGCTTTGTTATACTCGATAAGGGGCCTTTGTTATACTCGATCAGGGGGCGTTGTTTTACTCCATTAGGGGACTTTGTTATACTCGAACCAGGGGACTTTTTTATACTCGACCAGGGGGCTTTTTTATACTCGATCAAGGGGGTTTTGATAAACTCGATCAGGGGGTTTTATTCAACTCGATCATGGGCTTTGCTATACTCGATAAGGGGGCTTTGTTATACTCGATCAGGGGACTTTGTTATTCTCGATAAGGTGACTTTGTTGTACTCGATCTGCGTTTTTTGTTATACTCGACCAGGGGGCTTTTTTATACTCGATGAGGGGGCTTTGTTATACTCGATCAGGGGACTTTGTTATACTCGATCAGGGGACTTTGTTATACTCGATCTGCGGACTTTGTATATACTCGACTAGGGACATTGTTATATTCGATCAGGTGCCTTTCTTATACTCGATGAGGGGGCTTTTTTATACTCGATGACGGGATCTTTGTTATGTTCGATCAGGGGACTTTGTTATACTCGATCAGAGGACTTTGTTATACTCAATCTTGGGACTTTGTTATACTCCAGTAGGGTCCTTTGTTATACTCGATCAGGGTACTTAGTTATGCTCGATTAGGGCACTTATTTATACTCGATCAGGGGAGTTTGTTATACTCGATTAGGGGATTTTGTTATACTCGACCAGGGGCTTTTGTTATACTCGATAGGGGCCTTTGTTATACTCGATTATGGGACTTTGTTATACTCGACCAGGGGACTTTGTTATACTCGACCAGGGGGCTTTTTTATACTCTATCAGGGTTTTTTTTTAAACTCGATGAGGGGGCTTTGTTATACTCGACCAGGGGCCTTTGTTATACTCGATAAGGGGCCTTTGTTATACTCGATCATGGGACTTTGTTATACTCGACCAAAGGACTTTGTTATACACGAAGAGGGGGCTTCTTTATACTCGATCAGGGGGTTTTGTTAAACTCGATCAAGGGTGTTTGTTATACTCGATCAGGGGACTTTGTTATACTCGACCAGGAGAATTTGTTATACGCGATCTTGGTACTTTGTTATACGCCATTAGGGTCCTTTGTTATACTCGATCAGGGGACTTAGTTATACTCGATCAGGGGACTTTGTTATACTCGATGAGGGGACTTTGTTATACTCGATCAAGGGACTTTTTTATACTCGATCATGGGCTTTGCTATACTCGATAAGGGGGCTTTGTTATACTCGATCAGGGGACTTTGTTATTCTCGATAAGGTGACTTTGTTGTACTTGATCTGCGGACTTTGTTATACTCGACCAGGGGGCTTTTTTATACTCGATGAGGGGGCTTTGTTATACTCGATCAGGGGACTTTGTTATGCTCGATCTGGGGACTTTGTTATACTCGAACTGGGGACTTTGTATATACTCGACTAGGGACATTGTTATATTCGATCAGGTGCCTCTCTTATACTCGATCAGGGGGCTTTTTTATACTCGATGACGGGATCTTTGTTATGTTCGATCAGGGGACTTTTTTATACTCGATCAGAGGACTTTGTTATACTCAATCTTGGGACTTTGTTATACTCCATTGGGGTCCTTTGTTATACTCGATCAGGGTACTTAGTTATGCTCGATTAGGGCACTTATTTATACTCGATCAGGGGACTTTGTTATACTCGATCAGAAGATTTCGTTATACTCGACCAGGGGCTTTTGTTATACTCGATAAGGGGCCTTTGTTATACTCGATTATGGGACTTTGTTATACTCGACCAGGGGACTTTGTTATACTCGACCAGGGGGCTTTTTTATACTCTATCAGGGTTTTTTTTTAAACTCGATGAGGGGGCTTTGTTATACTCGACCAGGGGCCTTTGTTATACTCGATAAGGGGCCTTTGTTATACTCGATCATGGGACTTTGTTATACTCGACCAAAGGATTTTGTTATACACGAAGAGGGGGCTTTTTTATACTCGATCTGGGGGTTTTGTTAAACTCGATCAAGGGTGTTTGTTTTACTCGATCAGGGGACTTTGTTATCCTCGATCAGGGGACTTTGTTATACTCGATCAGGGGATTTTGTTATGCTTGACGAAGGGCCTTTGTTATACTCGATCATGGGACTTTGTTATACTCGACCAGGGGAGTTGTTATACTCGACCAGGGGGCATTTTTATACTCGATCAGGGGGTTTTGTTAAACTCGATGAGGAGGCTTTGTTATACTCGAAGTGGGGACTTTGTTTTACTCGGCCAGGGGACTATGTTTTACTCGACCAGGGGACTTTGTTATTCTCAATCAGGGGGCTTTGTTATACTCGATCAGCGGACTTTGTTATACTCGATCGGAGGGCTTTGTTATACTCGATCTTGTGATTTTGTTATACTCGATCACGAGACTTTAGTATACTCGATGAGGGGACTTTGTTATATTCGATCTGGGGACTTTGTTATACTCGACCAGGGGGCTTTTTTATACTCGATCAGGGGGTTTTGTTATTCTCGATGAGGGGGTTTTGTAAAACTCGATGAGGGGGCTTTGTTATACTCGATCAGGGGACTTTGTTATACTCGGCCAGGGGACTATGTTATACTCGACCAGGGGGCTTTTTTATACTCGATGATGGGGCTTTGTTATACTCGATCAAAGTTCTTTGTTGTACTCGATCAGAGACTTTGTTATACTCGACCAGGGGGCTTTTTTATACTCGATGAGGGGGCTTTGTTATACTCGATCAGGGGACTTTGTTATACTCGATCTGGGGACTTTGTTATACTCGATTAGGGGACTTTGTATTTACTCGATTAGGGACATTGATATATTCGATTAGGTGCCTTTCTTATACGAGATCAGAGGACTTTGTTATACTCGATCTTGGGACTTTGTTATAATCCATTAGGGTCCTTTGTTATACTCGATCAGGGGACATTGTTATACTCGCCCAGGGGGCTTTTTTATACTCAATCAGGGGGTTTTGTTAAACTCGATGAGGGGGCTTTGTTATACTCGATCAGGGGACTTTGTTATACTCGACCAGGGGACTTTGTTATACTCGACCAGGGGACTTTGTTATAGTCGATTAGGGGGCTTTGTTATACTCGATCAGGGGACTTTGTTATACTCGATCAGGGAAATTTGTTATACTCGATCAGGGGATCCTGTTATACTCGACTAGGGGCCTTTGTTATACTCGATAAGGGGCCTTTTTATACTCGATCATGGGATTTTATTATACTCGACCAAAGGACTTTGTTATACTCGACCAGGGGCCTTTTTTTTTACTCGATCAGGGGGTTTTGTTAAACTCGATCAGGGGTGTTAGTTATACTCGATCAGGGGACTTTGTTATACTCGATCACGAGATTTTGTTATACTCGATCAGGGGGTTTTGTTAAACTCGACCAGGGGCCATTGTTATACTCGATAAGGGTCCTTTGTTATACTCGATCATGGGACTTTGTTAAACTCGACCAGGGGACTTTGTTATACTCGACCAGGGGGCTTTTATATACTCAATCAGGGGGTTTTCTTAAACTCGATGAGGGGGCTTTGTTATACTCGATCAGGGGACTGTGTTATACTCGACCATGGGGCTTTTTTATACTCGATGATGGGGCTTTGTTATACTCGATCAAAGTGCTTTGTTGTACTCGATCAGAGACTTTGTTATACTCGACCAGGGGGCTTTTTTATACTCGATGAGGGGGCTTTGTTATACTCGATCAGGGGACTTTGTTATATTCGATCTGGGGACTTTGTTATACTCGATCAGGGGACTTTGTATTTTCTCGATTAGGGATATTGATATATTCGATCAGGTGCCTTTCTTATACGAGATCAGAGGACTTTGTTATACTCGATCCTGGGACTTTGTTATACTCCATTAGGGTCCTTTGTTATACTCGATCAGGGGACATTGTTATACTCGCCCAGGGGGCTTTTTTATACTCAATCAGGGGGTTTTGTTAAACTCGATGAGGGGTCTTTGTTATACTCGATCAGGGGACTTTGTTATACTCGATCAGGGGAATATGTTATACTCGATCAGGGGATCCTGTTATACTCGACCAGGGGCCTTTGTTATACTCGATAAGGGGCCTTTTTTATACCCGATCATGGGATTTTATTATACTCGACCAAAGGACTTTGTTATACTCGACCAGGGGCCTTTTTTACTAGATCTGGGGGTTTTGTTAAACTCGATCAGGGGTGTTTGTTTTACTCGATCAGGGGACTTTCTTATACTCGATCACGGGATTTTGTTATACTCGATCAGGGTGTTTTGTTAAACTCGACCAGGGACCATTGTTATACTCGATAAGGGGCCATTGTTATACTCGATCATGGGACTTTGTTATACTCGACCAGGGGACTTTGTTATACTCGACCAGGGGGCTTTTATATACTCGATCAGGGGGTTTTCTTAAACTCGATGAGGGGGCTTTGTTATACTCGATCAGGGGAATTTGTTATACTCGGCCAGGGGACTTTGTTTTACTCGACCAGGGGACTTTGTTATACTCGATCAGGGGGCTTTGTTATACTCGATCAGCGGAATTTGTTATACTCGATCGGGGGGCTTTGTTATACTCGATCTTGTGACTTTGTTATACTCAATCAGGGGGCTTTAGTATACTCGATCAGGGGACTTTGTTATACTCGACCAGGGGGCTTTTACATACTCGATCAGTGGGTTTTGTTAAACTCGATGAGTGGGCTTTGTTATACTCGATCCGGGGACTTTGTTATACTTGGCCAGGGGAATTTGTTATATTCGACCAGGGGGCTTTTTTATACTCGATGAGGGGGCTTTGTTATACTCGATCAGAGGGCTTTGTTATACTCGATAAGGGACTTTGTTATACTCGACCAGGGGGCTTTTTTGTACTCGATGAGGGGGCTTTGTTATACTCGATGAGGGTACTGTGTATATACTCGACTACGGACATTGTTATATTCGATCAGGTGACTTTCTTATACTCGATCAGGGTCTTTGTTATACTCGATGACGGGACTTTGTTATACTCGATCAGGTGACGTTGTTATACTCGATCAGAGGACTTTGTTATACTCGATCTTGGGACTTTGTTATACTCCATTAGGGTCCTTTGTTATACTCAATCAGGGGACTTAGTTATACTCGATCAGAGGACTTTGATATACTCGATCATTGGACTTTGTTATACTCCATTAGGGTCCTTTGTTATACTCGATCAGGGGAAATTGATATTCTCGATCAGGGGACTTTGTTATACTCGATCAAGGGACTTTGTTATACTCGATCAGGGGACATTGTTATACTCGATCTTTTGACTTTGTTATACGCCATTAGGGTCCTTTGTTATACTCCATTAGGGCACTTAGTTATACTCGATCAGGGTACTTTGTTATACTCGATCAGGGGACTTTGTTATACTCGATCTGGGGACTTTGTTATACTTGATCAGGGGACTTTGTATTTACTCGATTAGGGACATTGATATATTCGATCAGGTGCCTTTCTTATACGAGATCAGAGGACTTTGTTATACTCGATCAGGGGACTTTGATATTCTCGATCCGGGGACTTTGTTATACTCGATCAGGGGACTTTGTTATACTCGATCAAGGGACTTTGTTATACTCGATCTGGGGACCTTGTTATACTCGATCAGGGGACTTTGTATATACTCGACTAGGGACATTGTTATATTCGATCAGGTGCATTTCTTATACTCGATCAGGGGGCTTTGTTATGCTCGATGACGGGACTTTGTTATACTCGATCATGGGACTTTGTTATACTAGATTAGAGGACTTTGTTATAC
>NW_024753968.1:0-9148 GCF_018991925.1 Homarus americanus
GGGTTAAATCATCATACAGGTAGGCTTCACAAGGGGTTAAATCATCATACAGGTAAACTTCTCAAGGGGTTAAATCATCATACAGGTAAGCTTCTCAAGGGGATAAATCATCATACAGGTAAGCATCTCAAGGGGTTAAATCATCATACAGGTAAGCTTCTCAAGGGGTTAAATCATCATACACGTAAGTTTCTCAAGGGTTTAAATCATCATACAGGTAGCCTTCTCAAGGGGTTAAATCATCATACAGGTAAGCTTCTCAAAGGGTTAAATCATCATACAGCTAATCTTCTCAAGGGGTTAAATCATCATATAGGTAAGCTTCTCAAGGGGTTAAATCATCATACACGTAAGGTTCTCAAGGGGTGAAATCATCATACAGGTAAGCTTCTCATGGGGTTAAATCATCATACAGGTAAGCTTCTCATGGGGTTAAATCATCATACAGGTAGGCTTCTCAAGGGGTTAAATCATCATACAGGTAAGCTTGGAGCAAATCATCACAGGTAGGTTTCCGCCAAGCAACTATCTTACAGGTAACCTTCAAGGGGTTAAATCATCATACAGTAGGCTTCTCTAGGGGTTAAATCATCATGTTGCGTAGGCTTCTCAAGGGGTTAATTCATCATACAGGTAGGCTTCTGAAGGGGTTAAATCATCATACAGGTAAGCTTCTCTAGGGATTAAATCATCATACAGGTAGGCTTCTCAAGGGGTTAAATCATCATACAGGTAAGCTTCACAAGGGGTTAAATCATCATACAGGTAAGCTTTTCAAGGGGATAAATCATCAAAGAGGTAAACTTCTCAAGGGGTTAAATCATCTTACAGGTAAGCTTCTCAAGGGGTTAAATCATCATACACGTAAGTTTCTCAAGGGTTTAAAACATTATACAGGTAAGCTTCTCAAGAGGTTTAATCATCAAACAGGTAGGCTTCTCAAGGGGTTAAATCATCATACAGGTAGGCTTCTCAAGGGGTTAAATCATCATACAGGTAGGCTTCTCAAGGCCAAATCATCATACAGGTAAGCTTCTCAAGGGGTGAAATCATCATACAGGTAAGCTTCCTTATGCTAAATCATCATACAGGTAGGCTTCTCAAGGGGTTAAATCATCATACAGGTAAGCTTCTCAAGGGGTTAAATCATCATACAGGTTGGCTTCTCAAGGGGTTAAATCATCATACAGGTAAGCTTCTCAAGGGGTTAAATCATCATACACGTAGGCTTCTCAAGGGGATAAATCATCATACAGGTAGGCTTCTCAAGGGGTTAAATCAGCATACAGGTAAACTTCTCAAGTGGTTAAATCATCATACAGGTAAGCTTCTCAAGGGGTTAAATCATCATGCAGGTAAGCTTCTCAAGGGGTTAAATCATCATACAGGTAAGCTTCTCAAGAGGATAAATCATCATACAGGTAATCTTCTCAAGGGGTTAAATCATCATACAGGTAAGCTTCTCAAGGGGTTAAATCATCATACACGTAAGCTTCTCAAGGGTTTAAATCATCATACAGTTAAGCTTCTCAAGGGGTTAAATCATCATGCAGGTAGGCTTCTCAAAGTGTTAAATCATCATACAGGTAAGCTTCTCAAGGGGTTAAATCATCATACAGGTAGGCTTCTCAAGGGGCTAAATCATCATACAGGTAAGCTTCTCGAGGGGTTAAATCATCATGCAGGTAGGCTTCTCAAGGGCTTAAATCATCATACAGGTAGGCTTCTCAAGGGCTTAAATTATCATACAGGTAAGCTTCTCAAGGGGTTAAATGATCATACAGGTAGGTTTCTAAAGGGGTTAAATCATCATACAGTTAAGCTTCTCAAGGGGTTAAATCATCATACAGGTAGGCTTCTCAAGGGATTAAATCATCATACAGGTAAGCTTCTCAAGGGGTTAAATCATCATACAGGTAGGATTCTCAAGGGGTTAAATCATCATACAGGTAAGCTTCTCAAGGGGTTAGATCATCATACAGGTAAACTTCTCAAGGGGTTAAATCATCATACAGGTTGGTTTCTCAAGGGCTTAAATCATCATCCAGGAAAGCTTCTCAAAGGGTTAAATCATCATACAGGTAAGTTTCTCAAGGGGCTAAATCATGATGCAGGTAGGCTTCTCAAGGGCTTAAATCATCATACAGGTAGGCTTCTCAAGGGGTTAAATCATCATACAAGTAAGCTTCTCAAGGGGTTAAATCATCATACAGGTAAGCTTCTCAAGGGGTTAAATCATCATACAGGTAAGCTTCTCAAGGGGTTGAATCATCATACAGGTAGGCTTCTCAAGGGGTTAAATCACCATACATGTAAGCTTCTCAAGGGGTTAAATCATCATACAGGTAGGCGTCTCAAGGGGTTAAATCATCATACAGGTAGGCTTCTCAAGGGGTTAAATCATCATACAGGTAAGCTTTTCAAGGGGTTAAATCATCATACACGTAGGCTTCTCAAGGGGTTAACCATCATACACGTAAGCTTTCAAGGGTTAAATCATCATACAGGTAGGCTTCTCAAGGGGTTAAATCATCACACAGGTAGGTTTCTCAAGGGTTAAATCATCATACAGGTAGGCTTTCAAGGGGTTAAATCATCATACAGGTAAGCTTCTCAAGGGATAAATCATCATACAGGCAAGCTTTTCAAGGGCTTAATCATCATACAGGTAAGCTTCTCAAGGGGTTAAATCATCATACAGGTAAGCTTCTGAAGGGGTTAAATCATCATACAGGTAGGCTTCTGAAGGGGTTAAATCATCTTACAGGTAAGCTTCTGAAGGGGTTAAATCATCATACAGGTAGCTTCTCAAGGGTTTAAATCATCATACAGGTAAGCTTCTCAAGGGGTTAAGTCATCATGCAGGTAGGCTTCTCAAGGGGTTAAATCATCATACAGGTAAGCTTCTCAAGGGGTTAAATCATCATACAGGTTGGCTTCTCAAGGTGTTAAATCATCATACAGGTAGGCTTCTCAAGGGGTTAAATCATCATACTGGTAAGCTTCTCAAGGGGTTAAATCATCTTACAGGCTAGCTTCTCAAGGGGTTAAATCATCATACAGGTAGGCTTCTCAAGGGGTTAAATCATCATACAGGTAAGCTTCTCATGGGGTTAAATCATCATACAGGTAAGGTTCTCATGGGGTTAAATCATCATACAGGTAGGATTCTCAAGGGGTTACATCATCATACAGGTAAGCTTCTCAAGGGGTCAAATCATCATAGAGGTAATCTTCTCAAGGGGTTAAATCATCATACAGGTAGGCTTCTCAAGGGGTTAAATCATCTTACAGGTAAGCTTCTCAAGGGGTTAAATCATCATACAGGTAAGCTTCTCAAGGGGTTAAATCATCATACACGTAAGTTTCTCAAGGGTTTAAATCATCATACAGGTAGGCTTCTCAAGGGGTTAAATCATCATACAGGTAAGCTTCTCAGGGTTAAATCATCATACAGGTAAGCTTCTCAAGGGGATAAATCATCATACAGGTAAGCTTCTCAAGGGGTTAAATCATCATACAGGTAAGCTTCTCAAGGGGGTTAAATCATCATACACACGTAAGTTTCTCAAGGGTTTAAATCATCATACAGGTAGGCTTCTCAAGGGGTTAAATCATCATACAGGTAAGCTTCTCAAGGGGTTAATCATCATGGGTAATCTTCTCAAGGGTTAAACAATCAAACAGGTAGGCTTCTCAAGGGGTTAAATCAACATACAGGTAGGCTTCTGAAGGGGATTAAATCATCATACAGGTAAGCTTCTCAAGGGGTTAAATCATCATACTGGTAAGCTTCTCAAGGGGATAAATCATCATACAGGTAAGCTTCTCAAGGGGTTAGATCATCATACAGGTAAGCTTCTGAATGGGTTAAATCATCATCCAGGTAGGTTTTTCAAGGGCTTAAATCATCATACAGGTAAGCTTTTCAAGGGGTTAAATCATCATACAGGTAGACTTCTCAAGGGGTTAAATCATCATGCAGGTAGGCATCTCAAGGGCTCAAATCATCATACAGGTAGGCTTCTCAAGGGGTTAAATCATCATACAGGTAAGCTTCTCATGGGGTTAAATCATCATACAGGTAGGCTTCTCAAGGGGTTAAATCATCATACAGGTAAGCTTCTCAAGGGGTTAAATCATCATACAGGTAATCTTCTCAAGGGCTTAAATCATCATACAAGTAGGCTTCTCAAGGGGTTAAATCATCATACAGGTAAGCTTCTGAAGGGGTTAAATCATCATACAGGTAGGCTTCTGAAGGGGTTAAATCATCATACAGGTAGGCTTCTGAAGGGGTTAATTCATCAAACAGGTAGGCTTCTCAAGGGGTTAAATCATCATACAGGTAGGCTTCTCAAGGGGTTAAATCATCATACAGGTTAGCTTCTCAAGGGGTTAAATCATCATACAGGTAGGCTTCTCAAGGTGTTAAATCATCATACAGGTAGGCTTCTCAAGGGGTTAAATCATCATACAGGTAAGCTTCTCAAGGGGTTAAATCATCATACAGGTAATCTTCTCAAGGGGTTATATCATCATAGAGGTAGGATTCTCAAGGGGTTAAATCATCTTACAGGTAAGCTTCTCAAGGGGTTAAATCATCATACAGGTAGGCTTCTCAAGGGGTTAAATCATCATACAGGTAGGCTTCTCAAGGGGTTAAATCATCATACAGGTAGGCCTCTGAAGGGGTTAAATCATCATACAGGTAAGCTTCTCTAGGGATTAAATCATCATACAGGTAGGCTTCTGAAGGGGTTAAATCATCATCCAGGTAAGCTTCTCAAGGGGTTAAGTCATCATACAGGTAAGCTTCTCAAGGGGATAAATCATCATACAGGTAAGCTTCTCAAGGGGTTAAATCATCATACAGGTAAGCTTCTCAAGGGGTTAAATCATCATACACGTAAGCTTCTCAAGGGTTTAAATCATCATACAGGTAAGCTTCTCAAGGGGTTAAATCATCATACAGGTGAGCTTCTCATGGGGTTAAATCATCATAAAGGTAAGCTTCTCAAGGTGTTAAATCATCATACACGTAAGGTTCTCAAGGGTTTAAATTATCATACAGGTAAGCTTCTCAAGCGGTTAAATCATCATACAGGTAGGCTTCTCAAGGGGTTAAATCATCATACAGGTAAGCTTCTCATGGGGTTAAATCATCATACAGGTAGGCTTCTCAAGGGGTTAAATAACCATACAGGTAATCTTCTCAAGGGGTTAGATCATCATACAGGTAAGCATTTGAAGGGGTTAAATCATCATACAGGTAGTTCATTCTAGGGCTTAAATCATCATACAGGTAGACTTCTCAAGGGGTTAAATCATCATACAGGTAAGCTTTTTAGGGGGTTAAATCATAATGCAGGTAGGCTTCTCAAGGGCTTAAATCATCATACAGGTAGGCTTCTCAAGGGGAAAAATTATCATACAGGTAGGCTTCTCAAGGGGTTAAATCATCATACAGTTAGGCTTCTGAAGGGGTTAAATCATCATACAGGTAAGCTTCTCAAGGGGTTAAATCATCATACAGGTAAGCTTCTCAAGGGGATAAATCATCATACACATAAGCTTCTGAAGGGGTTAAATCATCTTACAGGTAAGCTTCGTAGGGGTTAAATCATCATACAGGTAGGCTTCTCAAGGGGTAAATCATCATACAGGTAAGGAAGCTACTCAAGGGGTTAAATCATCTTACAGGTAACCTTCTTAAGGGGGTTAAATCATCATACAGGTAGGCTTCTCAAGGGGTTAAATCATCAAACAGGTAGGCTTTCTGAAGGGTTAAATCATCATATACAAGGTAAGCTTCTCTAGGATTAAATCATCATACAGGTAGGCTTCTGAAGGGGTTAAATCATCATACAGGTAAAGCTTCTCAAGGGGTTAATTCATCATACAAGGTAAACTTCTCAAGGAGATAAATCATCATAGAGTGCAGAAAGCTTCTCAAGGGGTTAAAATCTTACAGGTAAGCAAGAAAGCTTCTCAAGGGGATAAATCATCATACACGTAAGTTTCTCAAGGGTTTAAAACATCATACACGTAAGTTTCTCAAGAGGTTAAATCATCAAACAGGTAGGCTTCTCAAGGGGTTAAATCATCATACAGGTAGGCTTCTCAAGGGGTTAAATCATCATACAGGTAGGCTTCTCAAGGGGTTAAATCATCATACAGGTAGGCTTCCCAAGGGGTTAAATCATCATACAGGTAGGCTTCTCAAGGGGTTAAATCATCATACAGGTAGGCTTCTCAACGGGTTAAATCATCATACAGGTAAGCTTCTGAAGGGGTCAAATCATCATACAGGTAGGCTTCTGAAGGTGTTAAAGCATCATACAGGTAAGCTTCTTAAGGGGTTAAATCATCATGCAGGTATGCTTCTCAAGGGGTAAAATCATCATACAGATAAGATTCTCAAGGGGTTAAATCACCATACACGTAGGCTTCTCAAGTGGTTAAATCATCATACAGGTAAGCTTCTCAAGGGGTTAAATCATCATGCAGGTAAGCTTCTCAAGGGGTTAAATCATCATACAGGTAAGCTTCTCAAGGGGATAAATCATCATACAGGTAAGCTTCTCAAGGGGTTAAATCATCATACAGGTAAGCTTCTCAAGGGGTTAAATCATCATTCAGTAAGCTTCTCAAGGGTTTAAATCATCATACAGGTAAGCTTCTCAAGGGGTTAAATCATCATGCAGGTAGGCTTCTCAAGGGGTTAAATCATCATACAGGTAAGCTTCTCAAGGGATTAAATCATCATACAGGTAGGCTTCTCAAGGGGTTAAATCATCATACAGGTAGGCTTCTCAAGGGGTTAAATCATCATACAGGTAAGCTTCTCAAGGGATTAAATCATCATATAGGCTAGCTTCTCAAGGGGTTAAATCATCATACAGGTAGGCTTCTCAAGGGGTTAAATCATCATACAGGTAAGCTTCTATAGGGGTTAAATCATCATACAGATAAGCTTCTCATGGGGTTAAATCATCATACAGGTAGGCTTCTCAAGGGGTTAAATCATCATACAGGTAATCTTCTCAAGGGGTTAAATCATCATACAGGTAGGCTTCTCAAGGGGTTAAATCATCATACAGGTAAGCTTCTCAAGGGGATAAATCATCATACAGGTAATCTTGTCAAGGGGTTAAATCATCATACAGATAGGCTTCTGAAGGGGTTAAATCATCTTACAGGTAAGCTTCTCAAGGGTTAAATCATCATACAGGTAGGGATTCTCAAGGGGTTAAATAATCATACAGGTAGGCTTCTCAAGGGGTTAATTCATCAAACAGGTAGGCTTCTCAAGGGGTTAAATCATCATACAGGTAAGCTTCTCAAGGGGTTAAATCATCATACAGGTAAGCTTCTCAAGGGGATAAATCATCATACAGGTAAGCTTCTCAAGGGGTTAAATCATCATACAGGTAAGCGTCTCAAGGGGTTAAATCATCATACACGTAAGTTTCTCAAGGGTTTAAATCAATGCCACAGGTAGGCTTCTCAAGGGTTCTAAATCATCATACAGGTGGCTTCTCAGGGGTTAAATCATCATACAGTGAAATCTTCTCCAAGGGTTAAATCATCATACAGACCAAAGCTTCTCCAAGGGTTAAATCATCCCTTTGAAAGAGTTCTCAAGGTTTAGAATTATCATACAGATAAACTTCTCAAGGGGTTAAATCATCATACAGGTAAGCTTCTCAGGGGTGAAATCATCCTTACAGGTAAGCTTCTCATGGTTCTCCATCATCATACAGGTGGAAGCCATAGGGGTTTAAATCATCATACAGTAAACTGTCAAGGGGTTAAATCATCTTACAGGTAAGCTTCTCAAGGGGTAAAATCATCATACAGGTATGCTTCTCAAGGGGTTAAATCATCATACAGGTAGACTTCTCAAGGGGTAAAATCATCATACAGGTAAGCTTCTCAAGGGGTTAAATCATCATACAGGTAGGCTTCTGAAGGGGTTAAATCATCATACAGGTAGGTTTCTCAAGGGGTTAAATCATCATACAGGTAGGCTTCTCAAGGTGTTAAATCATCATACAGGTAAGCTTTTCAGCGGGTTAATTCATCATACACGTAGGCTTCTCAAGGGGTTAAATCATCATGCAGGTAGGCTTCTCAAGGGCTTAAATCATCATACAGGTAGGCTTCTCAAGGGGAAAAATTATCATACAGGTAGGCTTGTCAAGGGGTTAAATCATCATACAGGTAGGCTTCTCAAGGGGTTAAATCATCATACATGTAAGATTTCAGGGGGTTAAATCATCATACACGTATGCTGCTCAAGGGGTTAAATCATCATACAGGTAGGCTTCTCAAGGGGTTTAATCATCATACACGTAATCTTCTCAAGGGGTTAAATCATCATACAGGTAAGCTTCTCAAGGGGTTAAATCATCATACAGGTAGGTTTCTCAAGGGGTTAAATCATCATACAAGTAAGCTTCTCAAGGGGTTAAATCATCATACAGTTAGGCTTCGGAAGGGGTTAAATCATCATACAGGTAAGATTCTCAAGGGGTTAAATCATCATACAGGTAGGCTTCTCAAGGGCTTAAATCATCATACAGGTAAGCTTCTCAAGGGGTTAAATCATCATACATGTAAGCTTCTGAAGGGGTTAAATCATCATACAGTTAGGCTTCTCAAGGGCTTAAATCATCATACAGGTAAGCTTCTGAAGGGGTTTAATCATCTTACAGGTAAGCTTCTCAAGGGGTTAAATCATCATACAGGTAGGGATTCTCAAGGGGTTAAATAATCATACAGGTAGGCTTCTCAAGGGGTTAATTCATCAAACAGGTAGGCTTCTCAAGGGGTTAAATCATCATACAGGTAAGCTTCTCAAGGGGTTAAATCATCATACAGGTAAGCTTCTCAAGGGGATAAATCATCATACAGGTAAGCTTCTCAAGGGGTTAAATCATGATATAGGTAAGCTTCTCAAGGGGTTAAATCATCATACACGTAAGTTTCTCAAGGGTTTAAATCATCATACAGGTAGGCTTCTCAAGCGGTTAAATCATCATACAGGTAAGCTTCTCAAGGGGTTAAATCATCATACAGGTAATCTTCTCAAGGGGTTAAATCATCATACAGGTAAGCTTCTCAAGGGGTTAAATCATCATAC
>NW_024753969.1:0-15414 GCF_018991925.1 Homarus americanus
AAATAAAATAGACTTGCTGAGAGCGGTTGTATGTACTGAGAATGTAGACGTCATAGTAGCCACCTAAACCTGGATGAATCTGGCGAGCAAGAACTCTTTATCTGAGTAACACAAAGAAGGGTACAACCTTTTTCACAAGGACAGGGAAGGTAGGAAGGGGGGAGGAGTTGCACTCTTCGTCAAAGATACATTAAAATGGTGCATTAATAATACAATAAAGGGTGAAATAGGAACTGAGTCTGTATGGGTAGAAATGGCAGAAAGAAGCGAAAACTAATTATGGGAGTGATTTACCGGCCCCCAAGTCTTGGGAAAGAAGCAACTCAGCCCATATGGCAGGAAATGAGTAGGGCAGCAATATACAATAACCTATGCATTATGGGGGATTTCAACTGGGACAACATTGTAGGTGACTATGAATCTGAAGACTTCCTAGACGCAGTACAGGACAATTTTTTGAATCAACTACTTACAGAACCTACTAGAGGTGACAATATATTAGACCTAGTATGAACAAATAAAGAAAATATTATCAGAGATATCACAATAGGGGAAGAACTTGGGAACAGTGATCACAGAGAAATCAGGTTTACCCTAAATTTGGAAAGGAAAAATAATGAAAATATGGTCAGAGTCCCAGACTTTCCATCTGCGGATTATGAGGGGTTAAGAAGGTACCTAGGCTTAATTTAGAGTGTGTTGTATACACAATGTCCCGAGAAAGCAGTCATGATTATAAGAACCAATTTCGTCTTTCACTGCTTTTGAAGGCCTTCTTCAAGCTTGAGGGAGGGTGAGGCGTACAGCGCAAATGACGGTTAAGTGTTGGTGTCAAAAACTTGCTGGCTGGTAGATTGATTAAATGAGGGAATACTTCTCTTTGTGGTCAGCTTGTTAACAAGTAACTCAGTTGTGGCGCTATGTTTCAAGTTGCTGTCTTCAACAAGTTTAGCTAGACGGTGACATCGTGAAGACTTTTGGCTCCTCTATCGATAAAGTAACAATATCTAGCGTTCATAACAAGCCAGAATCATTAGTTTAAGCACAGCCAGTGTTTCCGTAATTATTGTCTTAATATTGCTTTATAGATTTATATGAGTATGTTTATTGGCATAGCATGTTATTGTCTCAGTGTTGACATGCCGAGTATATCTCAGTTTTGGCATAGCGTGTGTAGTGCATTCCAGAGGCAGGCGAAGATTTACACCCTCAACTGACTGGGTTTCGTGTGTATTCCACTACAACAAGGAGCATTGTCCAGCGTGCTTGTTCAGTTTACCTTCATCGCTCTTTAATACGTGGGAACAACACAAGAGGCGGTTTTCTGTACAGTCTTACAACACCAGTGACGATCAATCCTATGTCGTCCAGGGCAGAGTTGGATCCTGACATCAATTATACAGACATTCCACTCCACCAATTCTATTTATCTCATTCCACTCTTAGGTAAGGTGGATCAAAGGGTATAGAAATCTAGAAGGGTGAAATAACATTGGTGGAAAGCTAGAGTGGAAACCGACAGGAAAATACCTCCCCCTCCCCACAAAAATATTTAACACACGGGTAGAAAAATCAACACACATTATATATATCCTGACTTTACACATGTAGTATACCAAGTGAATCTATAACACCCACGGAGATTCACAACACTTCAAACTAAACTATCTTACAAAGCCTAACGTGTCCTTAATTAGATCAGGTTGGGTATAGTGATTCTATTTCCGGGAGTTTATTGTCGCTACATGAAACAAACACGGCGGCGAGTCCTACAGCTACACACTGTAATGGTCGGCGGAGCAAAGGACGAGACAGCGACGCGTACTCATTGGTGGAGCTTTAATAACAACAGCATGTGGTAACTAGGAGATGTGTGTGTGTTGTGAGGTAGTGAAGGACCACAACATCTCACGTTTTGTGTTACACGTCAAAGACTGAACAATGTGAAGCAGCGGCCCTCCCCCCACACCACGCTGCCTGTAGTAACACCACCGTTAATAAAGGATAAAACGGTACAATATGGAGGTGGGGGGTGGCGTGTGGACAAGGCACGAGAGAGCGGCCTTGTTAATATGATGGTCACCAGACACGGCCAACACCAGGTGGCGGGTGTAGTTCTTCCTGCTGAATAAAAACCAAGAGCGAGTTTGACGACGCTACACGAACACCGTCCTCAAGGGGGACATCTTGGACTCGAGTGTGAGAGATAGAGACTCCCAAACAATCAAACACGTCTGGTTAATTCCTTCACTTTTATATAAGAACACATTCGTCTTCAACTAAACACGATTTCTTTTCAACTTCTCCTAAAAAAATTCCTCTTCGAGTCCAAGGCTGAAATTCGAGTCCCACTTGAAACGAATAAAATAAAATATATGTGAAGAGAAAATGTAAATAGTGTGTTTGACTGTGTGAGGCTGATGGAAGCAACACTAATTATGCTGTATAATGGGTTGTGTTCAGTAAGGTCAGAGTGATTAGTGGCATGTCCCGCCACTTATCTGTACTTCCTCCCTCTGCCCCAACTCCTTTTCCACTTAGCTACCTACCTCCCATACATGTCACCTTACACTTCACCCCTCCACACCACGCCCACCCACTCATCGTACACTAATAAGGTGATAAGATTACCTCATCATGACACTGGTGTGAATCAGCATCAGGAACTCACGTTCCCCTGCATCAAGGTCCCCACCCTCACCCACCCTACCTGGCAGCCAATCACCTGCGTATTATACCACCTGACACGGGAAATCACACACACACGGGGTGACACGGTAGAACACAGTGCTTGTAAGGTAAATAGAAGCCAGTCTTAATGGGTCCCAACCTTAAACTATTAGGACTGAGGCCCATTAGTATTGAGAGCCGTCAGGATTGGGACTCATTAAGACTGAGGTCTATTAAGACTGGAACCATTAGGCCTGTGGTATCTTTGGACTGAGGCTCATTAGGACTGAGAACCATTGGAAATGTGACCAATTAGAATTGGGGCCCATTAAAACTGGGACCCAATAGGACTGGGGCCCATTAGGACTAAGGCCCATTAGGACAGGGGTTCATTTGATAAGATGCCCACCTAGTAAAAGTGCAAAAGAGGGCATGCAAGATTATTCTCTCCCCTTCCTACTCCACATATCAAGAAGCGCTCAACACACTGACCCTTTCGACTCTCACTGACCATCACCACGACCACATCTGCAAATTTGCTAAGAAGCTTCTACACCATCCTCGACACCGGCTCCTACTACCACCTGAGATCCCTAGCCCGAGAATTGCTGTTTGACACCACAACCGCATCCAGCCCATAAGTGCACGAACTGATCGCTATAAGAACAGCCCAGTCCCAACCATTGTAAAAATTATCAATAACTTGTAATAAACCAGTGTATTCACTCCCAGTAAATACTACTTCTTGCACTGTCACTATGTTGAAATGCACTGTAGTTTGAGCTTTTCCCCATCTAGTTATTATATATCTTATTTGTATCACTTATGTTACTTGTTTATTATTTGTAATTCGAAACCCATTCCCCAAATATGTAACTGTATATTTTCAGCCTTCTGGCTGCCAAGCTCTTTCAATAAACCGTTAATTATTATTATTATTATTATTATTATTATTATTATTATAATTACACTTAATTCTACCAGTTGAATCACAGGTGATGGCCGTCAGCCACGGTAGTTGAACACCAACTCAAAACAAGGGTTCGACTCCCTAATGAGAAAAATGTCCAATAAACAACATTTCAGGTCGAGTTGTTTACATATTGAATGGGGGACGGCCATCTTGTTTCCCTTTTTCACCGGGGGATTCTGCCGGCCGGTGTCACGACATGGCCGCCGGAGCCCATATAGCCCCTTTGTTACTACTGCTGCCGGATACACCTGTGTTGTAACCATAGGTGTATCTGGCACCTATACACACCTGCCTCGAAGTCAGGTGTAACCACCACCTGTACACACCTGTACATCACACACCACAACACCTTCCACACTCCCAACCAAACTTAAAGCAATTATTATATATCTATAGTGTAACTAACTACACATTACAATACACTGAAATAATAACACAAAAATATATTCAGAATCTAAGAGAAATATAGGAGAATAATCCTTAAATACAAACTCTATAAAACTTAATCTTGGTTACACCGCATTTTTTTCAGTAAGACAATATATATAATTACATTGGGCAGTCCATTACCACAAATTACACTGATAAACGGTACGTAATGGATACTGAATTACAAGTCTCATAACTAAGTCTGGCTAAAACAGTGGTAGACATTGTTTAGACATAAGCCAGTTGACTGCTGAGGTGAACATTAAACTAGTATGATAAAAATAGCAACCAATGATTTGAAGATTAATTAATGCAAATGTGAAATACCTAAGAGAATAGCAAATAAATGAAATACACCAACGCGATAAATAAATAAGAATGAATGGAAAATTATTGAACAATAAAATGAAAATAAGAAAACGAATAAACAGTAAAATGAAAATAAGTAAGAATAAAAAAATGAATAACAATTACTACAATAAAACTAAATAAAACAAAATAAACAGAAAAGAATAAGAAACACAATAAATAAATAACACAGCAACACAAACAACATCATTTACTGTGTTACTTAACATCAACGTGTCCAACATTTGTCTTGACTCCATTTTCGTGAAAAACACCAACGACAACAATAAATAAATAAACATTAAAAATAAATTCAATATATTTTGCCTAAGATTTTTTTTACTACGAAGTCAGGGCAAAAAGTTTGTATACGAATCTTCCTCAACATAATGCGGGGAAGCAGTTCTTTCACCACAGTTATACTCGTAGGTTATACTGTAGAGATCCCCGTGTTCAGAATACAGAGCCACTTATTGACGGTACAGTTACAGCCATTTATTGACGGTACAGTTACAGCCACTTATTGACGGTGCAGTTACAGCCACTTATTGACGGTACAGTTACAGTCCAAACTTCTTGTACACTTGGGGGCGGTTGACAACATGTGAACGCTGCTTGCATTATAAATTGTCAGAATAAAAAACTAAAAAAAAAAAATCCGATACTAAGAAAAAACTGAGTAAATTAATGTTAAAATATCAATCTACCTTACCTACATCACCTCCTTAAGTAGATGGTATATTATCCAGCATGTCCAGGGAATACCCGAGGAACCGACTCTATTCAGAGATAGTGAAGAAAACAAATTAAGTGAGATAGTAGTGACTAGTAACGATGTTAGTAAGCAAATAGACAAACTAAAGCCTAATAAGTCACCTGGTCCGATGAGATATTTGCCAGAGTATTAAAGGAATGTAAGGAAGAGCTTAGTATGCCCTTAGCAAAGTTGTTTAACATGTCATTAAAAACAGGTGTAGTACCAGAATCCTGGAGGATAGCGAATGTAATACCGATTTTCAAGAAGGGGGATAGATCACTATCCTCTAACTACCGCCCAATCAGTCTAACATCAATAGTAGGCAAATTACTGGAAGCAATCATTTCAAACTCTATTCGAAATCACCTGGAGAAGCACCGATTGATCAATGATTCCCAGCATGGCTTCACAAGCGGACGTTCTTGCCTAACTAAACTATTAACATTCTTTTCATCAGTTTTCGAATCGGTGGACGAGGGGCACAATTATGATGTGGTTTATCTCGACTTTAGCAATGCCTTCGACAGAGTCCCCACGAAAGACTAATTAGAAAGGTAGAAGCTCATGGCATCAAAGGTGACATCCTTAAATGGATTAGGGCGTGGTTACAGGACAGGAAACAGCGAGTGAGCATTAACGGCACTAAGTCCCATTGGAGCAACGTCACAAGTGGAGTTCCCCAAGGCTCAGTACTTGGACCACTATTATTTATTATATACATAAACGACATAGATATCGGCATTGACAGCAACATAAGTAAATTTGCTGATGACACTAAAATAGGACGTGTTATCAAATCTGACGAGGACTCGGCAAAACTACAGGAAGATCTAAAAAAAATTTTCGAATGGTCTGAAAAATGGCAGATGAAATTTAAAGTCTACAAATGTAAAGTACTCAGTATAGGAGATGTAAACATGGAAACCAGATACCAGATGAACAACGATGCCATAGAGAAATCTGACTGCGAGAGAGATTTAGGAGTAATGATAAGTAGGAACCTTAAGCCAAGTAAACAATGTGTTTTTGCTCATAACAAGGCTAATAAAGTACTTGGGTTCATACAAAGGAGTGTTAGTTACAAGACTAGCGAGGCCATCCTAAAACTGTATCTTGCTCTTGTGAGACCACACCTGGATTACGCAGTTCAGTTCTTGTCACCGTATTACAGAATGGATATAGAATCCTTGGAAAGAATTCAGAGGAGAATGACAAGACTAATCCCGGGTATTAGGAACCTTGAGTATAGAGACAGGTTAAAGCTTCTTAATTTGCACTCCCTTGAGAGACGTAGAGCGAGGGGCGACCTGATAAAGGTGTATAAGTGGAAGGCAGGGCTAAACAAAGGTAACATTACAAAGGTACTCAAACTATCCAACCAGGAGCGAACTCGTAACAATGGTTTTAAATTAGACAAATTTAGATTTAGGCGTGAAATAGGTAAACACTGGTTTGGAAACAGAGTAGTGGATGAATGAAACAAGTTACCAAATATCATCATTAACTCGAATACGCTGAATTGCTTCAAACATAGGTTGGATGCTCATATGAGCAATAGGGGTTGGGTGTAAACGGGACTGCCCAGTATGGGCCAATAGTCCCGCTGCAGTTTCCTCCATTCTTATGTTCTTATGTTCTTATGTATTGTCTAAAATAATACAGTATGATTATCAGACGTAGATGTCATAATTCAGCTCATCATAATTATCCATACACTCTCGTGTATAAATTCCACCGTCAAAATTTGTATTGTCGGAAGAAGTTTTACTGTCTGAATGTCTGTCTAATTCTACAAAAACTCTCCGTTAGTATCCGTCTATTTCCTCTGTTACCTCATCACTTAAGAGTATTACAAAATATTACCACTGACTGTAACACCTGATGTGCAATGTGCATACTCATATTTATAATCCTGTGTATTTTGTAACTGAAAGAAAATACAGGTACAGGAATATTTAGTTACTCCTGCGGTATACAAAATTATACATCTATCTATCTATCTATCTACTGTATCTATCTATCTATCTATCTATCTACTGTATTTATCTATTTATATCAATTTTATTAACTCACCTGTACCATTAATCATCAGTATATTTATCTTAATCTTCTTCCCATTTTGATTTATTCCTCTTAACAATGTATGTATCTACACCCACAAACATACCTACTATCCACTCTCAAACACCCACAAACAAACCTACTATCCACTCCCTATACCCACAAACATACCTACTATCCACGCCCTACACCCACAAACATGCCTACTATCCACGCTCTACACCCACAAACATACCTACTATCCACGTTCTACACCCACAAACACACCTACTATCCACGCCCCACACCCACAAACAAACCTACTATCCACGCCCCACACCCAAAACAAACCTACTATCCACGCCCCACACCCACAAACAAACCTACTATCCACGCCCTACACCCACATACAAACCTACTATCCATGCCCCACACCCACAAACAAACCTACTATCCACGCCCTACACCCACAAACAAACCTACTATCCACGCCCTACACCCACAAAACAAACCTACTATCCACGCCCTACGAATTCACAAACAAACCAATCCTTTCCACGCCCTACACCCACAAACGGTAAACCTACTATCAACGCCCCACACCCACACAAAACAAACCTACCATCCACGCCTCCACCCACAAACATACCTACTATCTACTCCCAAACACCCACAAACAAACCTACTATCCACTCCCTACACCCACAAACATACCTACTATCCACGCCCTACGCCCACAAACAAACTTACTATCCACGCCCTACACCCACAAACAAACCTACTATCCATGCCCTACACCCACAATCAAACCTACTATCCATGCCCCACACCCACAAACAAACCTACTATCCACGCCACACACCCACAAACAAACCTACTATTCACGCCCTACACCCACAAACAAACCTACTATCCACGCCCCACACCCACAAACAAACCTACTATCCACGCCCCACGCCCACAAACAAACCTACTATCCACGCCCCACACCCACAAACAAACCTACTATCCACGCCCTACACCCACAAACAAACCTACTACCCATGCCCTACACCCACAAACAAACCTACTATCCACGCCCTACACCCACAAACAAACCTACTATCCACGCCCTACACCCACAAACAAACCTACTATCCATGCCCTACACCCACAAACAAACCTACTATCCACGCCCTACACCCACAAACAAACCTACAATCCACGCCCTACACCCACAAACAAACCTACTATCCACGTTCTACACCCACAAACACACACTACCCACCACCTACACCCACAATAGAGTAAAGGAGGAATACAGAGTGTACTTACTCAGGGTAGCCATACTACTCTGGGTGGTTGATCCTTAGTGCAGCAGGAAAGAGAAAAATTATAAGTGGGTCATTCTATTCCTCGTGTGATGGATGGAAGGATGGATGGATGGATGGATGGATGGATGGATGGGAGACTGAATGGGAGGATAGATGGGTAGATGGGTGACTGAATGGGATGAGAGATGGGTAGGTGGGTGAATCGGTGGATGGATAAACAGCTAACTGGATGAATGGACATATGGACTTGGATGGCATATTTGGATGTAAAACCCTACGATATGAAGAACATTTTGGACGTATAAACCCATGACAATTAACACCATTTTGGACTTACATCACAGGAAACAGGTAAAACATTTCTGTGATCGTCCTTCAATAATTCCATACGCCAACCTTACCTGCATTTATCTCATTTACAGTATAAAATTTTAGTGTTAATTTCAGCATCGGAATCAATCAATCAATCTCTCTCTCTCTCTCTCTCTCTCTCAAGATGGAAAATTTCATGACGTAAAATCCGATGAAAACTCGACCCTGTTTATACGTGTTGCTTCGAGGTTTTGTTTTCACGTTAACCTCATGTTTCGTTTCGATAAATGACACATATCACAGGAGGTGAACTACAAACTGAACTTTGACCTGACACCAACGACCGACCGACGGAAGATGGGGCTTCGGGTTTAGTCGTATCCCATTTGAGAGTTTTATGAATGTGAAGCCCCGAATTAGTCAACAAACCCTACAGCTCAATTTGGATTCGAACTTGTGCATCTTGTTCTTGAATCAGAACCTTATCTCACACATATATAGGGGTTAGGTTAGGTTGGGTTGGGTTAGGTTGGGTTAGGTTGGGTTGGGTTAGGTTAGATTGGGTTAGGTTAGGTGAGCCGTGTCCATCACAACCAGACAATTATCCCCGTCCACCAGATCTTCCCTTTAACAAATCAGGCCGCACCTCGATTATGCGGTTCAGTTCTGGTGCCCCTATTATAGAATGGATATAAATTCACTAGAGTCGGTGCAGCGAAGAATGACAAAAATGATTCCGGGACTTAGAAACCTTCCATATCAGGATAGGTTACAGAAACTTAACTTGCATTCCCTAGAAAGACGAAGAGTGCGGGGAGATATGATAGAAGTATTTAAGTGGGTGAAAGGAATCAATAAAGGGGATATAGATAAAGTTCTTATAATATCCGAGCAGGATAGGACTCGGAGCAACGGATTCAAGTTGGATAAGTTTAGGTTTAGGAGGGAGATAGGAAGAAACTGGTTCACAAATAGGGTGGTGGACGAGTGGAACAAGCTTAGCAACTTTGTAGTAAGTGCGGGAACTCTGGAAAGTTTCAAAAGGAGGCTAGATAGATTCATGGATGATAGAGAGTGGTAGTAACTCTCGACAGGAGCTGTCATGCACAGGCCAACCGGCCTATTGCAGACTCCTTATTTTCTTATGTTCTTATGTTCTTAAATCCTCAACATAAAAGACAAATTCACCTCCATGTGTTAAAATCTTACTACACTGCATTACCGTCACCACTATACCAAACCTGTGTAATATTAACACACTAATACACTATTAAGACATCACCAAATCCATCAATAAACAGTACATCTTCCTTTACACTTGATTAGAAAGAAAAACAGGAAAATATGCCCAGAATCTCAATTTCATTCACTAACATTACGAAAAATTACAAGAGTTAAGAGTCAAAGCAAGATATGTGCTGTATGCAATGTTGATGTTATTTTGTTCGCCATCATTGTGTCCTAAAGTTAATCTGTTTTGTGAAGTATATCCTCGGACTTGGGAACAAATCATCATGTGTACCTTTGAGTATTAAGGTCTTGATCCATTTCCTTGATGTCTACCGTTTGGAACAGGTAACACCACCACAATTGTTTTAACCAAGACGAAAACGGACGAAAAAAAAGCTTCTACAAATATCAAGTATTAATTTTCTCTCTTTACAGGATCTAATACTCTTGGAAATGTGTTTAAATTAATCTGATTTGTTTTCATTTATTGTCGATCCTTCATAAGAGGACTCGTGGATCCCCCGAGCCTAGCCGGCCATTTTGTTTACATTTTTCGGTCGCTCTAAAATACCATTAAAACAATATTGAGTATAAACGTTTGGCTCAACTGATGATCTCAAACATGCCCCAACATTTTTTTGCCTCAACTCCACATTCTGTAACTCATTTAGGTAGATGTCCCTCACTACACATACACTGGACTATGTGTAATGTTGCAGCTTATGTGTTATCAAGATATTGCACATTATAAGTTCATGTGTGGTCATTATTATATCAAACGGAGGAATTTTAAAGAGCTATTACACCACCTGTATCATTAGTTGTCGCCAGGTGAAGGAATGTTTAGGTAGATTATATTTTATTTACTGTAATTAAAGTTTCAATACCTAAGACGTTCCACTAAAAGAGTCTTTCAACCTCAGGTAAGGTCTTAAGACTTTCTACTCTAGGTCTTACACCCTGGAGTAGCTGTATCGTCCACTTAGGTAATTTACTCCACAAGGAACTACAAGTTACACCTTGATGTAATACTTCATTTACTGCCAAACTTTATAGGGAAATATTTTTTCACAAAGAATTTCAAGTTACAATTTCACATAATAAGTCACATTACAAACGTTCCTTCGGCTTACAGTTAAACTTTGCAATGTCAAGATATTTTTTCACTGCAGAGGAAAGTATCCGTCATCATCATCATCACCACACACACACACACACACACACACACACACGCGCGCGCGCGCGCGCGCGCGCAAAGACAAAACTCCTGTATCCAGATTCTCAAAAGTTTATAAATTAAATTTTTCCCTAAAATTAAACAGACAATACATCTATTAATCATAGAGTATGTGAACAATATCGACGCCATATTGGTTACCATCTTTGAGTCATATAATTAGTTAGCTACATAGTGTTAATTATTTAGTTAAATAGGAAAAATAATCTACTAGCGTGTGTTGTGACCAAAATAAATCAACATTGTATTTACTTTCTCCTCCAGGGGGCACTAGGTCTAGAAAAATGACACAATTGACATCTACATAAAGTGACTGACCAAGGGTAGATATTGGCTACCTTTTGTGTTACTTTGAGGTCGTAAGAACACACAGAGCTGCTCTTAAGGATGTTTACCACAATACACCTCAACCAGTTTCTCATTCACAAAAGTCAAACAATAAATCTGGTTCAAAAGATACACCGTAAATTTTATTAGAATACAATAATCAATTACTGTATTATTGCATTGAGGCGAATAGTCTTATGGTGTTAAGATGTGTTCTTAAGCCACGAAGGTAAACAAAAGGTATTCAATATCTGCTTTGGTTGACGATGATCTGTAGACGTTAGCAAGTCCTCCTCCTCCTGCTCTCGAGTAAGGTAAAGAAGGCCTCACCTGACCAAAATTGTTAATTAAGATAGATTACCTGAAGATTAACCTCCCAGCTTATTTCAACTAATGATTAACCTAACGCTACCTGGGAAGTTAAGTTAGGTTAGATTAAGTTAAGTTAGATTAGGTTAGGTTAGGTTAGGGTAGGTCAGGTCAGGTCAGGTCAGGCAGTGCCAGTGTAGTTAATCTTGAGGTTAAATAAACTAGAGGCTAATCTTCACATGAGCCACTAAGACACTTTGACGGAGGCGGTTACGTACAACAGGAAAGCTCTGATAACATATAATGTACAGTATATACTGTTTAAGTTGCGTCAGCAGCTCTATACACCACTTATTGACCTACTCATTCACTGCCGTAGAAATATTTACTTCTCTAACAGGTTTCTATATGGTTCCCAGTCATTATAATACGACCTTGTAAAATCAAATGATATAAATTAAACTAAACTTATCCAAATTAAACTTATTAGCTAACAAATCCTTCTAAAACACGATATATGTAAATCAAAAGTTCTAAATTCAACTTAACTTATCGTAATATAACTATTATAACTAAACCATTTTAATTAAACCTAACCTAAACACCTCAAGTGCCACAAACAGAAGGAAAAAACACCTTTAATATTATCGTGTAAGAAGCCCTGTAACCCACTAACTCAAGGTAATGCATCTATATCAATCTACCTGCGTCGGAAGCTCTATACGTGACTATGATCGTTACCCACTGCTGGAGAACATTTGTACTTCTATAATTACCCCTGGAGAAACAATGCACCAATTTACGATTTATTTATTTTATTTTTCATTTATTTTTATTCTTGGTCCATACTGTAAACACCGCCCGCTTGTGAGTCCCGTCAGCCATTTTGTTCTAACTTTCGGGGATTCTAAAATAAACTATAAATAAATAAATAAATAAATAAATAAATAAAACAAGCATCTTTTGTTTTTCTAACCCATGAGCTGTGAGTCTTCATTATATACTTCAACATTACTGTAAACTAAGGCTAGAGAGAGTGTGTACAGTACTAGTGGAGCCAAGACGAGAAGGTATTTCAAATCCCTAAAGGGTTTTACAAGTGGAGAGTCTTACAAGTGGAGGGTCTTACAGGTGGAGGGTCTTACAAGTGGATGGTCTTACAGGTGGAGGATTTTAATAAGGATAAATACAGCAAGTCTTACAGTTGAATCAGCCAAGTCGAAGAAAACTCTTAAGAGTCATGTAACTTCTACCTGATGTTACCTGTAATCAAGCTAAGGTATATGTAAGAAGAATATTATCTCGTTACTATCCATTCCTCTTCCACTATCCTGCGAGATGGTGTATTAATAGGCACAGATACTCATGATAAAGAAGGAATAAAGAGAAAGACGCAAGATACTGTTACGAACCCCTCCACCCCGCACTACGAACCACGCCATCTATGGTCCTGATCTACCTACCCAGCACCACGAGCAACGCCATCTAGGGACGAGACACGAGTATGACTCGTCTTAGTTACCACTCCGAGGTTTCCCTTCTCCCTATCCTGGTTGTTGCGTCACCTCCTCAGTCTTCTTTGTCAGCTCCAATTCGAGGAGAGAGACTTGGCTCTGGGAAGTGACCACAGGATCATCTATCCTCTAAACCTACGGACAGTGACTACCTACCGTCTTCTACAATACTCAGCCTTACTCGTCAGCCATCTCAGCTCCTCACTTAAGTACTTGTATCTTGTATTGCCTCCCCCACGTCCACTTGCTTCAAGATTGTTTTATGTTTTATTAATATGTATATACTGTTAACGTTTAGGTTAAGTTTGGTTAAGGGTAATTTATAAGCTGAATATTTTGTTAAGGGATTTATGGTACTTTATTATACACAACGAAAACTCTCATCCTTTGTCTACCCTTTTATAGTCCGATTGTCTTTTACTTTTATTGTTGTTACCTGTTGGGACCTGCAGACGTATAACTATATTCTAAACCTCCTAACTCGTAACAAATGGCGACTCGTGACAGGACACGACCTTAAGTACTCATATTCCTTCCTCCCTTGTTACTCAGTGCGTTAATTATTCCTCCCAGTCACTTCTGTTCACAATTGTTTACGGTGGTTTAAAGTTTCCTTCCATATGTGTTTGCATATATTGGTATTATCGTACAGTAAGAGTGACAGACGTAGATATTAGGGGTTCCATGTCATATAAGGCTTACCTTGTTACATCGCGGGCAGTTGTGTGTAGTAAGTCTTATCGAGTGTAGGGAAGAATCCGGATCTGTTTAATGTCAATTCTCACTCCAGAGCAGGCTGTTCCATAGTCACTAGTTTACGGTGAAGTGATATCTTGGGACGCCCTTGCCTTACCAGGACCCCATAATTATAAAGCCTCAATTATTGTTCTTCGCATTATCTCATTCAGGGTCAATCATACCATTTATCAGGGTTGTTAATCCGGATCTTTATATTAATGCCGTAATACGCCCTACCTCTTTCAAGTATATCAGGGTTGTTAATACGGATCTTTATATTAATGCCGTAATACGCCCTTCCTCTTTCAAGTATATCAGGGTTGTTAATCCGGATCTTTATATTAATGCCGTAATACGCCCTACCTCTTTCAAGTCTCTTATCCTTATCTAAGGATCTTCTCAGAAGAACAATAATCATAAGTGTAATTTTCCTAGGTATAACTTGGTTAGTTTTCGGGACTTTCTGGTTATCCACTGCCGTGATATTTTTCAGGGTTATCCACTTATCTTATCTTTGACCATTAGTTAATTTATCCTATTTTTTCTTAACAATGGCCACCTCAGGTTTTTGATCTCCAGGATTTTTATTGGAAAATCCTTCCGTAGCTAAATTACGTTAACATCCTGAAGAAAGAATGGAAAGAAATAGCCAACTATTATAATATCCCATTTTCACAGCACCGACTATGAAATGTTAAAATCATGATTGAAGTGCTGGTTCAACATGAAGTTTTAAAAGAATCCGCTGTTGACAGATTAACGCCCATGTCCAAGAAACTTCAACCACTATCCACCACCCCTCCTCACTCAGAAGTTGTTTCAGGTCTGGCTAGCCCTCAACAAGAAACACAACGAATAGACGCCTTAGAACTGGAACGAGCTAGGTTCGAGTTCCAAATCAAAATGAAAGAACTCGAGTTGGAGCAGGAGTCGGAACAGGCCAAGTTGGAGCACAAGTTGGAGCATGAGGGAAGGTCGGAACAGGCCAAGTTGGAGCATGAGGAAATGATGGAACGGGCCAAGTTGGAGCAGGAGGTTAGACTGAAAGAACTACAGGTAAGAGAGATAGAAGTCACCTTAACATCGGAGTTTAGATCAAAGGAAGTGGCATTAAGAGAGAAACTAGCTGCTTTTAACCCTGCTACTGCTTCTTCCCTTGTTCCCGGGTCTGATGAATCCGATATGGACGGGTCATTTAGGACTTTTGAGAAAATAGC
>NW_024753970.1:0-10400 GCF_018991925.1 Homarus americanus
CCTTAGAGAAGCTTACCTCTATGATGATTTAATCCCTTGAGAAACCTACCTGTATGATGATTTAACCCCTTGAGAAGCTTACCTGTATGATGATTTAACCCCTTGAGAAGCCTACATGTATTATAATTTTTCCCCTTGAGAAGCCTACCTGTATGATGATTTAAGCCCTTGAGAAGCCTAACTGCATGATGATTTAACCCCTTGAGAAGCCTACGTGTATGATGATTTAACCCGCTGAAAAGCTTACCTGTATGATGATTTAACACCTTGAGAAGCCTACCTGCATGATGATTTAACCCCTTGAGAAACCTACCTGTATGATTATTTTTCCCCTTGAGAAGCCTACCTGAATGATGATTTAACCCCTTGGGAAGCCTGCATGTATGATGATTTAACCCCTTGAGAAGCCTACCTGTATGATGATTTAACCCCTTGAGAAGCTTACCTGTATGATGATTTAACCCCTTGAGAAGCCTACCTGTATGATGATTTAACCCCTTCAGAATCCTACCTGTATGATAATTTAACCCCTTGAGAAGCTTACCTGTATGATGATTTAACCCCTTGAGAAGCCTACCTGTATGATAATTTAACCCCTTGAGAAGTCTACCTGTATGAAGATTTAAGCCCTTGAGAAGCCTACCTGCTTGATGATTTAACCCCTTGAGAAGCTTAACTGTATGATGATTTAACCCCTTGAGAAGCCTACCTGTATTATGATTTAACCCCTTAAGAAGCTTATCTGTATGATGAATTAAGCCCTTGAAGCTTATCTTTATGATGAATTAAGCCCTTGAAAAACCTACTTGGATGATGATTTAACCCCTTGAGAAGCTTACCTGTCTGATGATCTAACCCCTTGAGAATCCTACCTGTATGATGATTTAACCCCCTGAGAAGCTTATCTGTATGATGAATTAAGCCCTTGAAAAACCTACTTGGATGATGATTTAACCCCTTGAGAAGCTTACCTGTATGATGATTTAACCCCATGAGAAGCCTACCTGTATGATGATTTAACCCCTTGAGAAGCTTACCTGTATGATGATTTAAAACCTTTGAGAAGCTTACGTGTATGATGATTTAACCCCTTGAGAAGTTTACCTGTATGATGATTTAACCCCTTGAGACGCCTACCTTTATGATGGTTTAACCCCTTGAGAAGCTTACCTGTATGATGATTTAACCCCTTGAGAAGCCTACCTGTATGATGATTTAACCCCTTGAGAACCCTACCTGTATGATGATTTAACCCCTTGAGAAGTTTACCTGTATGATGATTTAAACCCTTGAGAAGCTTACGTGTATGATGATTTAACCCCGTGAGAAGCTTACCTGTATGATGATTTAACCCCTTCAGAAGCTTACCTGTATGACGATTTATCCCCTTGAGAAGCTTACCTGTATGTTGATTTAACCCCTTGAGAAGCTTACCTGCATGATGATTTAACCCCTTGAGAAGCTTACCTGTATGATGATTTAACCACTTGAGAAGCCTACCTGTATGATGATTTAACCCCTTGAGAAGCCTACCTGTATGATGATTTAACCCCTTCAGAAGCCTACCTGTATGATGATTTAACCCCTTGTGAAGCCTTCGTGTATGATGATTTAACCACTTGAGAAGCCTACGTGTATGATGATTTAACCCCCTGAGAATCTTACCTGTATGATGATTTAACCCCTTGAGAAGCCTACCTGTATTATGATTTAACCCCTTGAGAAGCCTACCTGTATGATAATTTAACCCCTTGAGAAGCCTACCTGTATGATGATTTAAGCCCTTGAGAAGCCTACTGTAAAGGCCTAGGACTTAGGGATAGAAATCCCTTACCAGGCTAATCAGGATCTTAATAAAGGAAAGTCAAGGACCATGGTTTTCCGAGGAATAACAAACAACCGTTTGAGATTGGCATCTCTTTACTATAAAAATATAACACAAAACTCTGACACCATTCAACAAACATCAAATAATTACGGGAGTCAAACAATTAATGGAAGCAACAATTAAAGGAATCAAACAAATAATGGGAGTCAGCAATTAATGGATTCAAACAATTAAATGGATTCAACAATTGAAAGAATCGAACAATACAGGGGAGTCAGCAATTAATAGAATCAAACAATTATAGAATCAAACCATGAACAAATATTTCCTACGGCAGTGGCCCTGGGGGAAGGTTCTGGAACACGGTGATGCACACTCAGGGTAACGAAACGTCCACTTCGACTCCACACTCAGCGACGTCTTGAAAAGGCAGAGAACACCGGGGCACCGACGGAATGTGATGAACTGATGGTCGTGGTATGCGGTAGTGGTAGATGACCAGAGAGTTGGCAGTTGATAGGTGAAGGTCTGGGAACACAGCCCACGAGTCCAGGACCTATGATGAGATCACAGCCAGAATTTGACGGACAGCAGGGTAGCTAGATACTGACGGTATGGCGGCTGGGTTGAATCTGCCGGCGGCGGTGATAGTCGCTGCCGTTCTCACCTCCGTCCAACCACCCCAAGTGTCGTCTGCACCAGCAAACGAGCGAGTTAGCAACGGTAACTAGCCGGAGGATCGTTTCCGCCCTTACACTGCTCCCCCAACAAAAATCTACTGTAAGGTAGATTAAACTTAAGATTAGTACACAAAGCATAATCATCTTACAACAAATGCTTAAATACACATTGCACAATAAAGAAGGGTCATAGAAAAGAATAGGTGGAAACTTGATGTCCAAAACGTAATGCCGTATCAAGGAACTGCACGTGGGGTCCACTTCAGTCCAAGTTTAAGTTTGGGCCTATTTCCTGTCGTAGAGGATTCTTCTATCTTGTCAGGTGTTGGCAGCAACTGGCAACCGAGATCAACAGGCTCTGGCGTCCGAACTTCACAGGAACTCTTGCAGGGTAGTGCCTCGACTAACTCCAGCTTGGGGACGTCGTCAAGGACACGAGCAATGTGGGTCCTGCAATTATATTGCTTTAACAAATTAGCTTGATGTAATTTAGGCTTCTTAGAGGAAGGGGGTGAGAATCGTCCAACAAAATCTATGGCTACCCGAGAAGATGGTTCTGCAACGACGGGTAAGGGTTCAAGTGGAACAGGACGGACTCTACCCTTGGCGGACATACGTGGGCACTGATCACAACTCCTACAAAAAGCTCTAATATCCGCTCCCATACCTGGCCAGTAAAACTGATCAGCAACCTTCCTATAAGTTTTCCTACGAGAACAGTGACTTACAAGAGAGCTCTTGTGAGCTACAGAGAGAATGTTACTACGACAAACAGCAGGGACAACAAGTAAAAACCGACCTACTTTAGCTGGTCGCTTGGATGAAACACAAGACCTGTGTAACACCCCATTAATAGAAACAAACTTATAAACCGACCCATCTCTCACCTGATCCTCCTCCCCGGAAGTCACCTTCTCCCTTACCCGCTTCAGAGTGGCACACGAGTCTTGAAGCTTGGCGAACTCCTTGGGCGTCACAGTCAGTGGCAACAAATTCGGCAGAATCAGGGGATGCGGTCGTTTCACCTTCGCCGTCCGTGGCCCTACAGCTTGGACCCTGGCGGCAGGCGTGGCGGCGTGAGAGGGTGGCGAGGCGACCTCGGCAGGTGGCGAGTCGTCGTCCTCAGCAGGTGGCGTGGGGACTGGTGCTGGTGGCGAGGAGACTGGTGCTGGTGGCGAGGAGAGTTTTAACGTTTCCGGGTCGTTAGGGTCACGAACACCGGGAACATTACCAATGAGGGCACTTGCACATTTAATGGGAGCTCTTACCACATTAGACCAACCAGTGAAATAGGGGCAACGCAGGTAGCACCTAACAACAGGGAACTGGTCAACACGACCTAAATAATCGGCGACACTAACCTTCGGGCAGCTGGAGACGTCAGCGTCAGGCAGGGCTTCTTCAGAGACAATAATGCACGAGCAACCAGTGTCCCTGATGAAAGTAGATGCCCTAGACCCATTGATTGTTCCACTGACACAATAACGGGGGCAGCTCCTGACCTCCAAACAGAATCCGACCTTGTTGCTGGGTTGAGTGTCAGCAGTCTTGAAGGCGAGGGGATTCCTGGGACAGCGAGAACGAATGTGCCCTTCTCCTCCGCAGCTGTGACACCGCACGGCTGGTGAACTACTCTTGTGTACTCCTGGGGATGGTTCCTCGGAGGACGGAGGCTTCGCAATCTTCACTACAGGAGGGGAAGACTTGGGGTAGGCGTTGCGAGCAGACGCCCAGTTGTCGGCAAGATGCACAGCTTCTCCAAGCGTCGCTGGCTGGTGTTCTTTGATGAAAATTCTCAAGTCTGGAGGTAGAGAAGACAAAAACTGATCTAATATCATGAAGTTAGAGAGAGACTCAAAGGTTTCTTCAACCCCTGATGTCTCCAGCCATTGTTGAAATAAACGACCCAGGTGAATCGAAAACTGCTGGTACGTTTCTCCCTCTCTAATCTTCGTTCTGCGAAAATCAGCACGATAACCGTCAGAAGTCTTGCAAAATCCTCGCAAGAGAGCTTGCTTCAACAAGAAGTAATCTCGGGTGATGTCGGCAGACAGGGACGTGTAAATTTCTACCGGCTTACCACTCAGTAGGCTACCCAACCTTACAGCATAGCTATCTGGGGCTACACCAAGCAGCTCAGCTACCCGCTCAAACCTAACAAGGTAGGAGGCGATGTCTTCTCCTTCACGGTACACAGGCAAGCTGGGTTTTACCACATTGTCCTGTATATGGCCAGAGGAGGCTGGTCTACTTGAAGCATTAATCCTAGCCAGTTCTAGGTCCTTTTCTGCCTGCAACTTAGCTAATTCGAACTCTTTCTTTCTCACGTTCCTCCAACTCTCTTTCTTTCTGACGTTCCTCTCTCTCTTTCTGACGTGCCTCTCTCTCTCTCTGACGTTCCTCTCTCTCGGCATTCTGTTGGGTGACCACATACTGACCAATGTCATTACCTGTCAGACCCAGGGCCACCGCTTGATCTTTCCACACCTCAAAAGCAGACATAATGATCCGAAAGGCCAAGAACAAAGGAAAAAACAAACAACTTACCCCGCAAATAGCCAAAGGTAACTCACCTAGTGGCTCAATCAGACCAGTAAATGATTTGATCCGACTGGAGGGAACCTAGTTCCGCACCCAGCCCAGCTGAATCACCTCAGGGTAACGAAACCGCACCAGGTGAAACAACAAATATGCTATGACAGCATCCACAGTGCACCCCAACCAACACTAATTAACTTCCGCAAGCACAAGGGAGAGCAACAAAATTAGCACACAGAAGGAAGGGATAACCACTGAACAACACTTGCTTCCGGGCCACAGACAGCAAGGTGGCGCGCTCACGGCGACTTACAACAACACCAGAACGAATGTTAAACCTCAGAAACCAAAGGTCAGAGACAAATCCTGGCAAGGTCGCCACTTGTGAAGACCTAGGACTTAGGGATAGAAATCCCTTACCAGGCTAATCAGGATCTTAATAAAGGAAAGTCAAGGACCATGGTTTTCCGAGGAATAACAAACAACCGTTTGAGATTGACATCTCTTTACTATAAAAATATAACACAAAACTCTGACACCACTCAACAAACATCAAATAATTACGGGAGTCAAACAATTAATGGAAGCAACAATTAAAGGAATCAAACAAATAATGGGAGTCAGCAATTAATGGATTCAAACAATTAAATGGATTCAACAATTGAAAGAATCGAACAATACAGGGGAGTCAGCAATTAATAGAATCAAACAATTATAGAATCAAACCATGAACAAATATTTCCTACGGCAGTGGCCCTGGGGGAAGGTTCTGGAACACGGTGATGCACACTCAGGGCAGGGAAGCGTCCATTCACTCCACACTCAGCAACGTCTTGAAAAGGCAGGAGAACACCGGTGCACCGACGGAATGTGATGAACTGATGGTCGTGGTATGCGGTAGTGGTAGATGACCAGAGAGTTGGCAATTGATAGGTGAAGGTCTGGGAACACAGCCCACGAGTCCAGGACCTATGATGAGATCACAGCCAGAATTTGACGGACAGCAGGGTAGCTAGATACTGACGGCATGGCGGCTGGGTTGAAATTCGCTTACGGCGGTGATAGTCAGCGTTGTCTCCTCACCTCCGTCCAACTAATTCTAAGTGTCGTCTTTCGCACCAGCAAACGAGCGAGTTAGCAACGGTAATCCAGCCGAGGATCGTTTCCGCCCTTACACCTACCTGCATGATGATTTAACCCCTTGAGAAGCTTACCTGTATGATGATTTAACCCCTTGAGAAACCTTCCTGTATGATGATTTAACCCCTTGAGAAGCTTACCTGCATGATGATTTAACCCCTTGAGAAACCTTCCTGTATGATGATTTAACCCCATGAGAAGCTTTCCTGCATGATGATTTAACTCCTTAAGAAGCCTACCTGTATGATGATTTAACCCCTTGAGAAGCCTACCTGTATGATGATTTAACCCTTTGAGAAGCCTACCTGTATGATGCTTTAACCCCTTCAGAAGCCTACCTGTATGATGATTTAACCCCTTGAGAGCTCACCGTATGATGATTTAACCCCTTGAGTAGCTTCCATGTGTGATGATTTAACTTGAAAAGCTTACTTGCATGATGATTTAAACTTTGAGAAGCTTACCTGTATGATGATTTAAATCCCCTTGAGAAGCCTACCTGGTATGATGATTTAACCCCTTGAGAAGCCTACTGTATGATGATTTAACTCTTGAGAAGCCTCCAAAGAGCAATGATTTAACCCTGAAAAGCTTACTCAGAAGGATGAGATTGGAACCCTTGAGAAGCCTACCTGTATGATGATTTAACCCCTTGAGAAGCCAACCTGTATGATGATTTAACTCCTTGAGAAGTTTACCTGTATGATGATTTAACCCCATGAGAAGCCTACCTGTATGATGATTTAACCCCTTGAGAAGCTTACCTGTATGATGATTTAAACCCTTGAGAAGCTTACGTGTATGATGATTTAACCCCTTGAGAAGTTTACCTGTAAGGATGCCAGATTTAACCCTTGAGAAGTTTACTCTGTATGACATTTAACCCTTAAGAAGCCTACTCAGAATGATGATTTAACCCCTTTAGAAGTTTACCTGCATGATGATTAACCCCTTGAGAAGCTTACCTGCATGATGATTTAAACCCTTGAAAAACCTACCTGGATGATGATTTAACCCCTTGAGAAGCTTACCTGTATGATGATCTAACCCCTTGAGAAGCTTACCTGTATGATGACTTAAAACCTTGAGAATCCTACCTGTATGATGATTTATCCCCTTGAGAAGCTTACCTGTAAGATGATTTAACCCCTTGAGAAGCCTACCTGTATGATGATTTAAACCCCTTGAGAAGCTTACCTGTAAGATGATTTAACCCCTTGAGAAGCCTATCTGTATGATGATTTAACCCCTTGACAAGATTACCTGTATGATGATTTATCCCCTGAGAAGCTTACCTGTATGATGATTTAACCCCTTGAGAAGCCTACCTGTATGATGATTTAACCCTTTGAGAAGCTTACCTGTATGATGATTTAAGCCCTTGAGAAGCTCACCTGTATGATGATTTAAACCCTTGAGAAGCCTACCTGTATGATGATTTAACCCCTTGAGAAGCCTACCTGTATGATGATTTAATCCCTTGAGAAGCTTACCTGTATGATGATTTAACCCTTTGAGAAGCCTACCTGTATGATGATTTAAGCCCTTGAGAAGCCTACCTGCATCATGATTTAACCCCTTGAGAAGGTTACATGTATGATGATTTAACCCCTTGAGAAGCCTACCTGTATGATGATTTAACCCTTTGAGAAGCTTACCTGTATGATGATTTAATCCCTTGAGAAGATTGACTGTATGATGATTTAACAATTTGAGAATCCTACCTGTATGATGATTTAACCCCTTGAGAAGCCTACCTGTATGATGATTTAACCCCTTGAGAAGCTTACCTGTATGATGATTTAACCCCTTGAGAAGCTTACCTGTATGATGATTTAACCCCTTGAGAAGCTAACCTGTATGATGATTTAACCCGTTGAGAAGCCTACCTGTATGATGATTTAACCCCTTGAGAAACCTACCTGTATGATGATTTAAGCCCTTGAGAAACCTACCTGTTTGATGATTTAACCCCTTGAGAAGCTTACCTGTATGATGATCTAACCCTTGAGAAGCTTGCCTGTATGATGATTTAACCCCTTGAAGCTTACCTGTATGATGATTTAACCCCTTCAGAAGCCTACCTGTATGATGATTTAACCCCTTGAGAAGCTTACCTGTATGATGATTTAACCCCTTGAGAAACCTACCTGTATGATGATTTAACCCCTTGAGAAGCCTAGCTGTATGATGATTTAACCCCTTGAGAAGCTTACCTGTATGATGATTTAACCCCTTGAGAAGCCTACCTATATGATGATTTAAGCCCTTGAGATGCCTACCTGCATGATGATTTAATCCCTTGAGAACCTTACCTGTATGATGATTTAACCCTTGGAGAAGCTTACCTGGTATGACATTTCTAACCCCTGGAGAAGCTTACCTGTATGATGAGATTTAACCCCTTGAGAAGCCTACCTGTATGATGATTTAACCCCTTGAGAAGTTTACCTGTATGATGATTTAACCCCTTGATAAGCCTCCGTGTATGATGATTTAAGCCCTTGAGAAGCCTACCTGCATGATGATTTAACCCCCTGAGAAGCTTACCTGTATGATGATTTAACCCCTTGAGAAGCCTACCTGGATGATGATTTAACCCCTTGAGAAGCCTACCTGGATGATGATTTAACCCCTTGAGAAGCTTACCTGTATGATGATTTAACCCCTTGAGAAGCCTACCTGTATGATGATTTAAGCCCTTGAGAAACCTACCTGTATGATGATTTAACCCCTTGAGAAACTTACCTGTATGATGATCTAACCCCTTGAGAAGCTTACCTGTATGATGATTTAACCCCTTGAGAAGCTTACCTGTATGATGATTTTACCCCTTGAGAAGCTTACCTGTATGATGATTTAACCCCTTGAGAAGCTTACCTGTATGATGATTTAACCCCTTGAGAAGCTTGCCTGCATGATGATTTAACCCCTTGAGAATCCTACCTGTATGATGATTTAACCCCTTGAGAAGCTTACCTGTATGATGATTTAACCCCTTGAGATGCCTACCTGTATGATGATTTAACCCCTTGAGAAGCTTACCTGTACGATGATTTAACCCCTTGAGAAGCCTACCTGTATGATGATTTAACCCCTTAAGAAGCTTACCTGTATGATGATTTAACCCCTTGAGATGCTTACCTGTATGATGATTTATCCCCTTGAGAAGCTTACCTGTATGATGATTTAACCCCTTGAGAAGTTTACCTGTATGATGATTTAACCCCTTGTGAAGCCTACGTGTATGATGATTTAACCCCTTGAGAAGCTTACCTGTATGATGATTTAACCCCTTGAGAAGCTTACCTGTATGATGATTTAACCCCTTGAGAAGCCTACCTGTATGATGATTTAACCCCTTGCGAAGCCTACCTGTACGATAATTTAACCCGTTGAGAAGCCTACCTGTATGATGATTTAAGCCCTTGAGAATCCTACCTGCATAATGATTTAACCCCTTGAGAAGCTAACCTGTATTATGATTTAACCCCTTGAGAAACCTACCTGTATGATGATTTAACCCATTGAGAAGCTTACCTGTATGATGAATTAAGCCCTAGAAAAACCTACCTGTATGATGATTTAACCCCTTCAGATGCTTACCTGTATGATGATCTAACCCCTTGAGAAGCTTACCTGTATGATGATTTAACCCCTTCAGAATCCTACCTGCATGATGATTTAACCCCTTGAGAAGCTTACCTGTATGATGATTTAACCCATTGAGAAGCCTACCTGTATGATGATTTAACCCCTTGAGAAGCTTACCTGTATGATGATTTAACCCCTTGAGAAGCTTACCTGTATGATGATTTAACCCCTTGAGAAGCTTACCTGTATGATGATTTAACCCCTTGAGAGGCCTACCTGTATGATGATTTAAGCCCTTGAGAAGCCTACCTGCACCATGATTTAACCCCTTGAGAAGGGTACATGTATGATGATTTAACCCCTTAAGAAGCCTACCTGTATGATGATTTAACCCTTTGAGAAGCTTACCTGTATGATGATTTAAGCCCTTGAGAAGCTTGCCTGTATGATGATTTAACCCCTTGAGAATCCTACCTGTATGATGATTTAACCCAATGAGAAGCTTACCTGTATGATGATTTAACCCCTTGAGAAGCTTACCTGTATGATGATTTAGCCCCTTGAGAAGCTTACCTGTATGATGATTTAACCACTTGAGAAGCCTACCTGTATGATGATTT
>NW_024753971.1:0-9187 GCF_018991925.1 Homarus americanus
AAACGGAATTTGCATCATAAAATGTGGAAAATATTCACTTTGGTAGAAAGTTATTAGACAAAACCATAATTATCAGTAAAAATTTGCACTGCAAAAAAACATCTACTTCATGAAAGCCTTTCTGAGATAACCAACTTTAGATTATCATAGATAAATAACAGGAAATTGTATCACAAAATGGGAGCCATTCTACTTCCGTGTTGGTTAGATAAACTACCTTTTCCGAAAATAGATTATCATAGAAAACGGAAATTTTGTATCATAAAAATGGAAATATCTACTCATGAAATTTGTTAGTGATAAACAACTTTCCCGAAAAATAGATTATCATAGAAAACGGAAATTTGTATCATAAAAAATGGGAAATATCTACTCTTCCGAAAAGTTATTGATAACCAAATTTGCCGAAAATAGATTATCATAGAAAACGGGAAATTTGTATCATAAAAATGGGAAATATCTACTTTCCGCGAAAGAGTTAGATAAACAAATCTCCCGAAAATAGATTATCACAGAAAACGAAATTTGTATCATAAAAAAATGGGAAATACCTACTTTCCGAAAGTTGTTATCTACTTTCCTAAAAGTAGATAGATTTTCTAATTTTCGGAAAAGTATTATCGATTTTTCGGGGAATAGATTTTCGAATTTTGGGGAAATATTACCATCTTTGCGAAGCAGATTATCCCAGAAAACAGGAAATTTGTATCACAAAAAATGGAAATATCTACTTTCCGAAAGCGCTAGATAAACTAAATTTGCCGGAAAATAGATTATCATAGAAAACGGGAAATTTGTATCATAAAAAATGGGAAATATCTACTTCTCCGGGCGAAAGTTGAAAGGATAAACAACTTTCCCTGCGCTTATTTTTATCATAGAAAACGGAAATTTGTATCATAAAATGGAATATCTACTTTCCGGGAAAGTTATAGATAACCAAATTTGCCTAAAATAGATTATCATAGAAATGGAAATTTGTATCATAAAAAATGGGAAATATCTACTTTCCGGGGCGAAAGTTGTTAGATAAACAACTTTCCCGAAAATAGATTATCATAGAAAACGGGAAATTTGTATCATAAAATGGGAAATATCTACTTTCCGGAAGTTATTAGATAACCAAATTTGCCGAAAAATAGATTATCATAGAAAACGGGAAATTTGTATCATATGAAAATGGAAATATCTACTTTCCGCGAAAGTTGAGTTAGATAAACAACTTTCCCGAAAATAGATTATCATAGAAAACGGAAATTTGTATCATAAAAAAATGGGAAATATCTACTTTCCGGGAAAGTTATTATCTACTTTCCCGAAAAGTAGATAGATTTTCACTTTTCAGAAAGTAGATTATCGATTTTCGGGGAAATAGATTTTCGAATTTGGGGAAATATTACTCACTTTGCGAAGTAGATTATCATAGAAAACGGAAATTTGTATCACAAAAAATGGGAAATATCTACTTTCCGTAAAAGTTGGTTAGATAACCAAATCTTCCGAAAATGGATTATCATAGAAATGTACTGTATCATAACAAATGGGAAATATCTACTTCTCTCCGAAAGTTATTAGATAACCAAATCTACGAAAATAGATTATCATAGAAAACGGGAAATTTGTATCATAAAAAAATGTGAAATATCTACTTCCGCTAAAAAATTTGAGTTAGATAAACAACTTTCCCGAAAATAGATTATCATAGAAAACGGAAATTTGTATCATAAAAAATGGGAAATATCTACTTTCCGAAAGTTGGTTAGGATAACCAAATTTGCCGAAAATAGATTATCATAGAAATGTTCTGAACATAAAATGTGAAATATCTACTTTCCGAAAGTTGGTTAGATAACCAAATTTTACCAAATAGATTACTATAGAAAATCGGGAAATTTTTATCATAAAAATGGGAAATGATCACTTCCAAGCAGAAAGTTGAGTTAGATAAACAACTTTCCCTAAAAATAGATTTATCAAAACGAAATTTGTATCATAAAAAATGGGAAATATCTACTTCCGGGAAAGATATTTATTTTCCCGAAGTAGATAGATTTTCTACTTTCGGGAAAGTAAATTATCGATTTTTCGGGGAATAGATTTCGAATTCCAAAATTATTACCAAATTCTGCGAAGTAGATTACATCATAGAAAACTGAAATTAAATATCAAAAAATGTGAAACATCCACCCGAAATTTGTTTACAACCAAATCTCCCGAAATAGATTATCATAAAAACGGAAATTTGTATCATAAAAATGGGAAATACCTACTTTGCGAAAGAAGTTAGATAAACAAATTTCCCGAAAATAGATTATAATAGAAAACGAAATTGCACCATAAAAAAATGGGAAATATCTAACCAAAAAAACCAACCCAACAACCACAAAACAAAACAAAAAAAAAACACATTTCCGCAGAAAGAGTTATACAAAACAACTCCTCCCGAAAATATTGAAAATGGAAATTTGTATCATAAAAGGAAATATCTACTTTCCGAAAGAGTTGATAACCAAATTTGCCGAAAATAGATTATCATAGAAAACGGGAAAGTATCACAAAAAAGTCAAACATCTACTTTCCGCAAAGTTAGTTAGACAAACAACTTCCCGAAAATAGATTATCATAGAAAACGGGAAATTTTTATCAAAAAAATGGGGAAATATCTACTCTTCCGCGAAAGTTGATAAAAACACTTCCCGAAAAATAGATTATCCACCAACCACAAAACAAAAAAACACCCACAACATCCAGAAAAACGGAAATTTGTATCACAAAAAAAATTCATCAAGTTGATGACAACCAAATCCCAAACATTATCACAAACGGAAATCTGCATCATAAAATGGAATATCTACCCCGAAAGTAGTTAGATAAACCAAATTTTGCCAAAAACAGATTACCACAGAAAACGGAAATCAAATCATAAAAAATGGAAACATCTACTCTTCCATAAAGTTAGAAAAACAACTTTCCCGAAAATAGATTAATACAGAAAACAAATTTTATCACAAAAAAAAAATATCTACTTTCCGGGAAAGGTTATCTACCTCCCGAAAAGTAGAAGATTTCTACTTTTCGGGAAACTAATCATCGATTTTTCAGAATAGACTCTGAATTTTGGGGAATACACTAATTTTGCCAAGTAGACTATCATAGAAAACGGGAATGAAACACAAAAATGGGAAATATCTACCTTCCGGGAAAGTTGAATAGATAAACCAAATTTTCCGAAAATAGACAATAGAAAACGGGAAATTTGTATCATAAAAAAATGGGAAATATCTACTTACAGAAAGTTAATAGATAAACCAAATTTGCCGAAAATAAATTATCATAGAAAACAGGAAATTTCGTATCATAAAAAATGGGAAATATCTACTTTCCGCGAAAGTTGGTTAGGATAAACAACTTTCCCGAAAATAGATTATCACAGAAAACGGGAAATTTGTATCATAAAAATGGAAATATCTACTTCCGAAAGTTAAGTGCTAGATAAACCAAATTTGCCGAAAATAGATTATCATAGAAACGGGAAATTTGTATCATGTAATGGGAAATATCTACTTTCCGGAAAGAGCTGATTCACTTCCGAAAAGTAGATAGATTTTCTACTTTTCGGAAAGTAGATTATCGGATTTTCGGGGAATAGATTTTCGAATTTTGGGGAAATATTACTAATTTTGCGAAGTAGATTATCATAGAAAACGGAAAATTTGTATCACAAAAAATGGGGAAATATCTACTTTCCGGGAAAGTTGTTAGATAACCAAATTTTCCGAAAATAGATTATCATAGAAAACGGAAATTTGTATCATAAAAATGGGAATATCTACTTTCCGGGAAAGTTGGTTAGATAACCAAATTTGGAAAATAGATTATCATAGAAAACGGGAAATTTGTATCATAAAAATGGGAAATATCTACTTTCCGCGAAAGTTGTTAGATAACCAAACTTTCCGAAAATAGATTATCATAGAAAAACGGAAATTTGTATCACAAAAAATGGGAAAATATCTACTCCGAAATTGTTATCACTTTCCCGAAAATAAAACACCAAAAAACACAAAACAAAAAACAAGATTATCATAGAAAACGGGAAATTTGTATCATAAAAAATGGGAAATATCTACTTTCCGCGAAAGTTGGTTAGATAAACAACTTTCCCGAAAATAGATTATCATAGAAAACGGGAAATTTGTATCATAAAAATGGGAAATATCTACTTTCCGGGAAAGTTGGTTAGATAACCAAATTTGCCGAAAATAGATTATCATAGAAAACGGGAAATTTGTATCATAAAAAATGGGAAATATCTACTTTCCGCGAAAGTTGGTTAGATAAACAACTTTCCTGAAAATAGATTATCATAGAAAACGGGAAATTTGTATCATAAAAAATGGGAAATATCTACTTTCCGGGAAAGTTGGTTATCTACTTTCCCGAAAAGTAGATAGATTTTCTACTTTTCGGGAAAGTAGATTATCGATTTTTCGGGGAATAGATTTTCGAATTTTGGGGGAAATATTACCAAATTTTGCGAAGTAGATTATCATAGAAAACGGGAAATTTGTATCACAAAAAATGGGAAATATCTACTTTCCGGGAAAGTTGGTTAGATAACCAAATTCTCCGAAAATAGATAATCATAGAAAACGGAAAATTTGTATCATAAAAAATGGGTAATATCTACTTTCCGGGAAAGTTGGTTAGATAACCAAATTTGCCGAAAATAGATTATCATAGAAAACGGGAAATTTGTATCATAAAAATGGGAAATATCTTACTTCGAAAGTTGGTTAGATAACCACCTACGAAAATAGATTATCATAGAAAACGGAAATTCTGGTACTGGCAAAAAATGGGAAATATCTACTCTTCCGAAAAGTTGGTTATCTACTTTCCCGAAAAGTAGATAGATTTTCTACTTTTCGAAAGTAGACTATCGATTTTTCGGGGAATAGATTGAATTTTGGGGGGAAATATTACCTAATTTTGCGAAGTAGATTATCATAGAAAACGGGAAATTTGAACACAAAAATGGGAAATATCTACTTTCCGGGAAAGTTGGTTAGATAACCAAATTTTCCGAAAATAGATTATCATAGAAAACGGGAAATTTGTATCATAAAAAATGGGAAATATCTACTTGCCGGGAAAGTTGGTTAGATAGCCATATTTGCCGAAAATAGATTATCATAGAAAACGGGAAATTTGTATCATAAAAAATGGGAAATATCTACTTTCCGCGAAAGTTGGTTAGATAAACAACTTTCCCGAAAATAGATAATCATAGAAAACGGGAAATTTGTATCATAAAAAATGGGAAATATCTACTTTCCGGGAAAGTTGGTTAGATAACCAAATTTGCCGAAAATAGATTATCATAGAAAACGGGAAATTTGTATCATAAAAAATGGGAAATATCTACTTTCCGCGAAAGTTGGTTAGATAAACAACTTTCCCGAAAATAGATTATCATAGAAAACGGGAAATTTGTATAAAAAAAAATGGGACATATCTACTTTCCACGAAAGTTGGTTAGATAAACAACTTTCCCGAAAATAGATTATCATAGAAAACGGGAAATTTGTATCATAAAAAATGGGAAATATCTACTTTCCGGGAAAGTTGGTTAGATAACCAAATTTGCCGAAAATAGATTATCATAGAAAACGGGAAATTTGTATCATAAAAAATGGGAAATATCTACTTTCCGCGAAAGTTGGTTAGATAAACCAAATTTGCAGAAAATAGATTATCATAGAAAACGGGAAATTTGCATCATAAAAAATGGGAAATATCTACTTTCCGCGAAAGTTGGTTAGATAAACAACTTTCCCGAAAATAGATTATCATAGAAAACGGGAAATTTGTAGCATAAAAAATGGGAAATATCTACTTTCCGGGAAAGTTGGTTAGATAACCAAATTTGCCGAAAATAGATTATCATAGAAAACGGGAAATTTGTATCATAAAAAATGGGAAATATCTACTTTCCGCGAAAGTTGGTTAGAAAAACAACTTTCCCGAAAATAGATTATCATAGAAAACTTGAAATTTGTATCATAAAAAATGGGAAATATCTATTTCCGGGAAAGTTGGTTATCTACTTTCCCGAAAAGTAGATAAATTTTCTACTTTTCGGGAAAGTAGATTATCGATTTTCGGGGAATAGATTTTGAATTTTGGGGGAAAATATTACCTAATTTTGCGAAGTAGATTATCATAGAAAAACGGAAAATTTGTATCATCAAAAATGGGAAATATCTACTTTCCGCGAGTTGGTTAGATAAAACAACTTTCCCGAAAATAAATTCTCATAGAAAACGGGAAATTTGTATCATAAAAATGGAAATATCTACTTTCCGGGAAGTTATTAGATAAATAAATTTGCCGAAAATAGTATCATAGAAAAAAAATTTGTATCATAAAAAATGGGAAATATCTACTTTCCATGAAAGTTGGTTAGATAAACAACTTTCCCGAAAATAGATTATCATAGAAAACAGGAAATTGTATCATAAAAAAATGATATCTACTTTCCGGGAAAGTTGAGTTATCTACTTTCCCGAAAAGTGAATGAATTTTCTACTTTTCGGGAAAAGTAGATTATCGATTTTTCAGAATAGATTTTCGAATTTTGGAAATATTACCTAATTTTGCGAAGTAGATTATCATAGAAACAGAAATTTATCACAAAAAATGGGAAATATCTACTTTCCGGGAAAGTTGGTTAGATAACAAATTTTCCGAAAATAGATTATATAGAAAACGGAAATTTGTATCATAAAAAATGGGAAATATCTACTTTCCGGGAAAGTTGGTTAGATAACAAATTTGCCGAAAATAGATTATCATAGAAAACGGGAAATTTGTATCATAAAAAATGGAAATATCTACTTTCCGCGAAAGTTGGTTAGATAAACAACTTTCAATAGATTATCATAGAAAACGGGAAATTTGTATCATAAAAAATGGGAAATATCTACTTTCCGGGAAAGTTGGTTAGATAACCAAATTTTTCCGAAAATAGATTATCATAAAAACAGGAAATTTGTATCATAAAAAATGGGAAATATCTACTTTCCGGGAAAGTTGGTTAGATAACCAAATTTGCCGAAAATAGATCATAAAACAGGAAATTTGTATCATAAAAAATGGGAAATATCTACTTTCCGCGAAAGTTGGTTAGATAAACAACTTTCCCGAAAATGAATTATCATAAAACAGGAAAATTTGTATCATAAAAAATGGGAAATATCTACTTTCCGGGAAAGTTGGTTAGATAACCAAATTTGCCGAAAATAGATTATCATAAAAAACGGAAATTTGTATCATAAAAATGGGAAATATCTACTCTCCGCGAAAGTTGGTTAGATAAACAACTTTCCCGAAAATTATCATAGAAACAGGAAATTTGTATCATAAAAATGGGAAATATCTACTTTCCGGGAAAGTTGGTTATCTACTTTCGAAAAGTAGATAGATGTTCTACTTTTCGGGAAAGTAGATTATCGATTTTTCGGAGATAGATTTTCGAATTTTGGAAATATTACCTAATCTTGCGAAGTAGATTATCATAGAAAACAGGAAATTTGTATCACAAAAATGGGAAATATCTACTTTCCGGGAAAGTTGGTTAGATAACAAATTTGCCGAAAATAGATATCGCAAAACAGAGAGAATTGTATAAAAAATAGAAATATCTACTTTCACTTGGTAGTTAGATACCAAATTTGCCGAAAATAGATTATCACAAAACAGGAAATTTGTATCATAAAAATGGGAAATATCTACTTTCCGCGAAAGTTAGTTAGATAAACAACGAAAAATAGATTATCATAGAAACGAAATTTGTATCATAAAAATGGGGAAATATCTACTTTCCGGGAAAGTTGGTTATCTACTTTCCGTGAAGTAGATAATTTTCTACCGAGAAAGTAGATTATTGATTTTCGGGGGAAATAGATTTTCAAATTTTGGAAATATTACCTAATTTTGCAGTAGATTATCATAGAAAAAGGAAATTTGTATCACAAAAATGGGAAATATCTACTTTCCGGGAAAGTTGGTTAGATAACCAAATTACCGAAAATGAATATCATAGAAAACGGGAAATTTGTATCATAAAAAATGGGAAACATCTACTTTCCGCGAAAGTTGGTTAGATAAACAACTTTCCTGAAAATAGATTATCATAGAAACGGAAATTTGTATCATAAAAATGGGAAATATCTACTTTCCGGGAAAGTTGGTTGAACCAAATTTGCCGAAAATAGATTATCATAAAACGGGAAATTTGTATCATAAAAAAATGGAAATATCTACTTTCCGGAAAGTTGGTTATCTACTTTCCCGGAAAGTAGATAGATTTTCTACCGGAAAGTAGATTATCATTTTCGGGGAATAGATTTTCGAATTTTGGAAATATTACCTAATTTTGCGAAGTAGATTATCATAGAAACAGGAAATTTGTATCACAAAAATGGAAATATCTACTTTCCGGGAAAGTTGGTTACATAACCTAATTTTCCGAAATAGATTATCATAGAAACAGGAAATTTGTATCATAAAATGAAATATACTTTCCGGGAAAGTTGGTTAGATAACCAATTGCGAAAATAGATTATCATAGAAAACAGAAATTGTATCATAAAAAATGGGAAATATCTACTTTCCGCGAAAGTTGGTTAAATTAAACAACTTTCCCGAAAATAGATTATCATAGAAAAACAGGAAATTTGTATCATAAAAATGGAAATATCTACTTTCCGGGAAAGTTGGTTAGATAACCAAATTGCCGAAAATAGATATCATAGAAACGGGAAATTTGTATCATAAAAAATGGGAAATATCTACTTTCGAAGTTAGTTAGATAAACAACTTTCCCGAAAATAGATATCATAGAAAAGGAAATTTGTATCATAAAAATGAAATATCTACTTACCGGGAAAGTTGTTAGATAACCTTTTCCGAAAATAGATTATCATAGAAAACGGGAAATTTGTATCATAAAATGGAAATATCTACTTTCCGAGAAAGTTGGTTAATAAACAACTTTCAAAATAGAATCAAACTGGAAATTTGTATCATAGAAAATAGAATATCTACTTTCCGGGAAGTTGGTTATCTACTTTCCCGAAAGTAGATTATCTCTTTTCTGGAAAGTAGATTATCGATTTTTCGG
>NW_024753972.1:0-11508 GCF_018991925.1 Homarus americanus
CTCTTGAGAAGCTTACCTGTATGATGATTTAACCCCTTGAGAAACTTACCTGTATGATGATTTAATCCCTTGAGAAGCTTACCTGTATGATGATTTAACCCCTTGAGAAGCTTACCTATATGATGATTTATCCCCGTGAGAAGCCTACCTGTATGATGATTTAACCTCTTGAGAAGCTTACCTGTATGATGATTTAACCCCTTGAGAAGCTTACCTGTATGACGATTTATCCCCTTGAGAAGCTTACCTGTATGATGATTTAACCCCTTGAGAAGCTTACCTGTATGATGATTTAATCCCCTTCAGAAGCCTACCTGTATGATGATTTAATCCCTTGAGAAGCTTACCTGTATGATGATTTAACCCCTTGAGAAGCCTACCTGTATGATGATTTAACCCCTTGAGAATCCTACCTGTATGATGATTTAACCCCTTGAGAAGCTTACCTGTATGATGATTTAACCCCTTGAGAAGCCTACGTGCATGATGATTTAACCCCTTGAGAAGCTTACCTGTATGATGATTTAATCCCCTTCAGAAGCCTACCTGTATGATGATTTAACCCCTTCAGAAGCCTAACTGTATGATGATTTAACCCCTTGAGAAGCTTACTTGTATGATGATTTAATCCCTTGGGAAGCTTACCTGTATGATGAAATAACCCCTTGAGAAGCCTACCTGTATGACTCTCTATCCTCACTACTTGCCCTTGGTACCCTCGACTCAGGTTGTCACGATCTTGTCTCTGAAGCCAGACACAAATATGCGTGCCTTGTTGACCGGGGTGTCAAGGTCAAACTGTTGTGGATCCCCTCTCACATAGGTCTCATAAAACATGACAGAGTTGATGCCCTCGCCAAACTCGCGTCTAACAAAGACACCGTTGAATACAATTTGGGTCTGTCAAAAAGAACCCTTAAAACTGTAATTAGGAAAGAACTTATTGATGAGTTTGACGCAAGTAGACAAGTGCAAACAGACACTAGTCGATCCATAGTTTACCATGATGAGATAGTATCCAAGTGAAACATGTATATAGACAAATAATAGAATCACCCTAGATTACAAGATATTTAGCAACCGCTAGATTAAGGTTAGGATATAAGTACCTCTGGCAGTGTATTTCCTCAAGCAGATGTAAACAAAACCAAAATGTAAAGTGTGTGGCCATACATATGGCCACACTTAGCCTAAATCCTCGACTGTGTGAAGATAGAACCTTTTAGGGACAGGTCCAAGCACACTGTGTGTGAAATGGCACAACACTTCATCTCTCTAATGGCAAAGATAGCCGACATATTAAGATTGTATACACTTTTTTGCACTCAGTAACTATATCAGTTCTCATGTACAGAACCAAATACGCAATGTGCTTGAATACCTCCCACGTAAATGTGAATAATAAAGTGTGAGGCCAGACATACTGCCTCACACGCCTGTTCTCACGCATTTGTGAATAAGTTACCCTCTATGTATAGAACTAAACAAATAATGTAAATGAAATACTGTGTAACTTTCGGTGCCATAATATCCTGACAACCGGGGTTAATTATTATGACCATTTGTAAACCCTACTCTGTAATCCTTTTGCGCTACCGCTCACAGGATGAGTGTGGGGTGCACAATAAAATGGCCACTGCAAGCAACAAAAACATATGATGATCAGCAGCAGAAACTTACCTGTGATGCTTTAACCCAGCAGAGATGCTTACCTGTATGATGATTTAACCCCATGAGAATCCTACCTGTATGATGATTTAACCCCTTGAGAAGCTTACGTGTATGATGATTTATCCCCTTGAGAAGCCTACCTGTAAGATGATTTAACCACTTGAAAAGCTTACCTGTATGATGATTTAACGCCATGAGAAGCTTACCTGTATGATGATTTAACCCCTTGAGAAGCTTACCTGTATGATGATTTAACCCCTTGAGAATCCTACCTGTATGATGATTTAACCCCTTGAGAAGCTTACCTGTATGATGATTTAATCCCTTGAGAAGCCTACCTGTATGATGATTTAACCCCTTGAGAAGCTTAACTGTATGATGATTTAACCCCTTCAGAAACCTACCTGTATGATCATTTAACCCCTTGAGAAGCTTACCTGTATGATAATTTAAGCCCTTGAGAAGCCTACCTGTATGATGATTTAAGCCCTTGAGAAGCCTACCTGCATGATGATTTAACCCCTTGAGAAGCTTACCTGTATGATGATTTAACCCCTTGAGAAGCCTACCTGTATGATGATTTAACACCTTGAGAAGCTTACCTGTATGATGATTTAAGCACTTGAAAAACCTACCTGGATGATGATTTAACCCCTTCAGAAGCTTACCTGTATGATGATCCAACCCCTTGAGATGCTTACCTGTATGATGATTTAACCCCATGAGAATCCTACCTGTATGATGATTTAACCCCTTGAGAAGCTTACCTGTATGATGATTTAACCCCTTGAGAAGCTTACCTGTATGATGATTTAAGCCCTTGAGAAGCCTACCTGTATGATGATTTAACCCCTTGAGACGCTTACCTGTATGACGATTTAACCCCTTGAGAAGCTTACCTGTATGATGATTTAACCCCTTGAGAAGCCTACCTGTATGATGATTTAACCCCTTGAGAAGCCTACCTGTATGATGATTTAACCCCTTGAGAAGCTTACCTGTATGATGATTTAACCCCTTGAGAAGCTTACCTGTATGATGATTTAACCCCTTGAGAAGCCTACCTGTATGATGATTTAACCCCTTGAGAAGCTTACCTGTATGATGATATAACCCCTTGAGAAGCCTACCTGTATGATAATTTAACCCCTTGAGAAGATTACCTGGATGATGATTTAACCCCTTGCGAAGCCTATCTGTATGATGATTTAACCCGTTGAGAAGCTTACCTGTATGATGATTTATCCCCTTGAGAAGCTTACCTGTATGATGATTTAACCCCTTGAGATGATTACCTGCATGGTGATTTAACCCCTTGAGAAGCTTACCTGCATGATGATTTAACCCCTTGAGAAGCTTACCTGTATGATGATTTAACCCCTTGAGAAGATTACCTGCATGGTGATTTAACCCCTTGAGAAGCTTACCTACATGATGATTTAACCCCTTGAGAAGCTTACCTGTATGATGATTTAAGCCCTTGAAAAACCTACCTGGATGATGATTTAACCCCTTGAGAAGCTTACCTGTATGATGATCCAACCCCTTGAGAAGCTTACGTGTATGATGATTTAACCCCTTGAGAAGCCTACCTGTATGATGAATTAACCTCTTGAGAAGCTTACCTGTATGATGATTTAAACCCTTGAGAAGCTTACGTGTATGATGATTTAACCCCTTGAGAAGCTTACCTGTATGATGATTTAACCCCTTGAGAAGCTTACCTGTATGATGATTTATCCCCGTGAGAAGCCTACCTGTATGATGATTTAACCCCTTGAGAAGCTTACCTGTATGATGATTTATCCCCTTGAAAAGCTTACCTGTATGATGATTTAATCCCTTGAGAAGCTTACCTGCATGATGATTTAACCCCTTGAGAAGCTTACCTTCTATGATGATTTAACCACTTGAGAAGCCTACCTGTATGATGATTTACCCCCTTGAGAAGCTTACCTGTATGATGATTTAACCCCTTGAGAAGCTTACCTGTATGATGATTTAACCCCTTGTGAAGCTTACCTGTATGATGATTTAACCCTTGAGAAGCCTACCTGTATGGTGATTTAACCCCTTGAGAAGCCTGCCTGTATGATGATTTAACCCCTTAAGAAGCTTACCTGTATGATGATTTAACCCCTTGAGAAGCATACCTGTATGATGATTTAACCCCTTGAGAAGCCTACCTGTATGATGATTTAACCACTTGAGAAGCCTACCTGTATGATGAATTAACCCCTTCAGAAGCCTACCTGTATGATGATTTAACCCCTTCAGAAGCCTACCTGTATGACGATTTAACCCCTTCAGAAGCTTACCTGTATGATGATTTAACCCCTTGAGAAGCCTACCTGTATGATGATTTAACCCCTTGAGAAGATTACCTGTATGATGATTTAACCCCTTGAGAAGCTTACCTGTATGATGATTTAACCCCTTGAGAAGCCTACCTGTATGATGATTTAACCCCATGAGAAGCTTACCTGTATGATGATTTAACCCCTTGAGAAGCCTACCTGTATGATGATTTAACCCCTTGAGAAGCTTACCTGTAAGATGATTTAACCCCTTGAGAAACTTACCTGTATGATGCTTTAACCTCTTCAGAAGCCTACCTGTATGAGGATTTGACCCCTTGAGAAGCTTACCTGTATGATGATTTAACCCCCTGACAAGCCTACATGTATGATGATTTAACCCCTTGAGAAGCCAGCCTGTATGATGATTTAACCCCTTGAGAAGCCTACCTGTATGATGATTTAACCCCTTGAGAAGCGTATGATGATTTAACCCCTTGAGACGCTTACCTGTATGATGATTTAACCCCTTGAGAAGCTTACCTGTATGATGATTTAACCCCTTGAGAAGCCTACCTGTATGATGATTTAACCCCTTGACAAGCCTACATGTATGATGATTTAACCCCTTGAGAAGCCAGCCTGTATGATGATTTAACCCCTTGAGAAGCCTACCTGTATGATGATTAAACCCCTTGAGAATCCTACCTGTATGGTGATTTAACCCCTTGAGACGCTTACCTGTATGATGATTTAACCCCTTGAGAAGCCTTCCTGTATGATGATTTAAACCTTGAGAAGCTTACAGAGTATGATGATTTAACCCTTGAGAAGCTTATTGTATGATGATTTAACTTAGCAAGCTTACCTGTATGATGATTTAACGCCTTAAACTTACCTGCATATGATGATTTAACCCCACGCCAGCTTACCTGTATGATGATTTAACTTAGCCAAGAAGCTTACCTGTATGATGATTTAACCCCTTGAGAAACTTACCTGTATGATGCTTTAACCCCTTCAGAAGCCTACCTGTATGATGATTTGACCCCTTGAGAAGCTTACCTGTATGATGATTTAACCCCTTGAGAAGCCTACCTGTATGATGATTTAACCCCTCGAGAAGCTTACCTGTATGATGATTTAACCCTTTGAGAAGCTTACCTGTATGATGATTTAACCCCTTGAGAAGCTTACCTGTATGATGATTTAAGCCCTTGAGAAGCCTACCTGTATGATGATTTAACCCCTTGAGACGCTTACCTGTATGACAATTTAACCCCTTGAGAAGCTTACCTGTATGATGATTTAACCCCTTAAGAAGCCTACCTGTATGATGATTTAACCCCTTGAGAAGCCTACCTGTATGATGATTTAACCCCTTGAGAAGCTTACCTGTATGATGATTTAACCCCTTGAGAAGCTTACCTGTATGATGATTTAACACCTTGAGAAGCCTACCTGTATGATGATTTAACCCCTTGAGAAGCTTACCTGTATAATGATATAACCCCTTGAGAAGCCTACCTGTATGATTATTTAACCCCTTGAGAAGATTACCTGGATGATGATTTAACCCCTTGCGAAGCCTATCTGTATGATGATTTAACCCCTTGAGAAGCTTACCTGTATGATGATTTATCCCCTTGGGAAGCTTACCTGTATGATGATTTAACCCCTTGAGATGATTACCTCCATGGTGATTTAACCCCTTGAGAAGCTTACCTGCATGATGATTTAACCCCTTGAGAAGCTTACCTGTATGATGATTTAACCCCTTGAGAAGATTACCTGCATGGTGATTTAACCCCTTGAGAAGCTTACCTGCATGATGATTTAACCCCTTGAGAAGCTTACCTGTATGATGATTTAAGCCCTTGAAAAACCTACCTGGATGATGATTTAACCCCTTGAGAAGCTTACCTGTATGATGATCCAACCCCTTGAGAAGCTTACGTGTATGATGATTTAACCCCTTGAGAAGCCTACCTGTATGATGAATTAACCTCTTGAGAAGCTTACCTGTATGATGATTTAAACCCTTGAGAAGCTTACGTGTATGATGATTTAACCCCTTGAGAAGCTTACCTGTATGATGATTTAACCCCTTGAGAAGCTTACCTGTATGAAGATTTATCCCCTTGAGAAGCCTACCTGTATGATGATTTAACCTCTTGAGAAGCTTACCTGTATGATGATTTAAACCCTTGAGAAGCTTACGTGTATGATGATTTAACCCCTTGAGAAGCTTACCTGTATGATGATTTAACCCCTTGAGAAGCTTGCCTGTATGATGATTTAACCCCTTGAGAAGCCTACCTGTATGATGATTTAACCCCTTGAGAAGCTTACCTGCATGATGATTTAACCCCTTGAGAAGCATACCTGTATGATGATTAAACCCCTTGAGAAGCTTATCTGTATGATGATTTAACCCCTTGAGAATCCTACCTGTATGATGATTTAACCCCTTGAGAAGCTTACCTGCATGATGATTTAACCCCTTGAGAAGCTTACCTGTATGATGATTTACCCCTTGAAAAGCCTACCTGTATGATGATTTAACCCCTTGAGAAGCTTACCTGTATGATGATTTAACCCTTGACCTACCTGTATGATGGTTGCTTATCAGGCTTACCTGTATGATGGTTGCCACCCAGAAGCTTACCTGTATGATGATTTAACCCCTTGAGAAGCCTACCTGTATGATGATTTAACCCCTTGAGAACCCTACCTGTATGATGATTTATCCCCTTGAGAAACCTACCTGTATGATGATTGAACCTTGAAAGCCTACCTGTATGATGATTTATATGCCCTTAAAGAAGCCTACCTGCACCCAGTGAGATTTAACCCCTTAGAAGCTTACCTGTGCTGTGATGATTTAACCCCTTGAGAAGCCTACCTGTATGATGATTTAACACCTTGAAAGCTTACCTGTATGATGATTTAAGCATAGAAAAAAAACCTACCTGGATGATGATTTAACCCCTTCAGAAGCTTACCTGTATGATGATCTAACCCCTTTAGAAGCTTACCTGTATGATGATTTATCCCCTTGAGAAGCCTACCTGTATGATGATTTAACCACTTGAGAAGCTTACCTGTATGATGATTTAACCCCTTGAGAAGCTTACCTGAATGATGATTTTACCCCTTGAGAAGCTTACCTGTATGATGATTTAACCCCTTGAGTAGCCTACCTGCATGATGATTTAACCCCTTGAGAAGCTTACCTGTATGATGATTTAACCCCTTATGAAGCCTAAGTGTATGATGATTTAACCCCTTGAGAAGCTTACTTGTATAATGATTTACCCCTTGAGAAGCCTACCTGTATGATGATTTAATCCCTTGAGAAACCTACCTGTATGATGATTTAACCCCTTGAGAAGTCTACCTGTATGATGATTTAACCCCTTGAGAAGCTTACGTGTATGATTATTTAAGCCCTTGAGAAGCCTACCTGTATGATGATTTAAACCCTTGAGAAGCTTACGTGTATGATGATTTAACCCCTTGAGAAGCTTACCTGTATGATGATTTAACCCCTTGAGAAGCTTACCTGTATGATGATTTATCCCCTTGAGAAGCTTACCTGTATGACGATTTAACCCCTAGAGAAGCTTACCTGTATGATGATTTAATCCCCTTCAGAAGCCTACCTGTATAATGATTTAATCCCTTGAGAAGCTTACCTGTATGATGATTTAACCCCTTGAGAAGCCTACCTGTTTGATGATTTAACCCCTTGAGAAGCCTACCTGTATGATGATTTAACCCCTTGAGAAGCTTACCTGTATGATGATTTAACCCCTTGAGAAGCCTACCTGTATGATGATTTAAACCCTTGAGAAACCTACCTGTATGATGATTTAACCCTTTGAGAAACTTACCTGTATGATGATCTAACCCCTTGAGAAGCTTACCTGTATGATGATTTAACCCCTTGAGAAGCTTACCTGTATGATGATTTAACCCTTGAGAAGCCTACCTGTATGGTGATTTAACCCCTTGAGAAGCCTGCCTGTATGATGATTTAACCCCTTGAGAAGCTTACCTGTATGATGATTTAACCCCTTGAGAAGCACACCTGTATGATGATTTAACCCCTTGAGAAGCCTACCTGTATGATGATTTAACCACTTGAGAAGCCTACCTGTATGATGAATTAACCCCTTCAGAAGCCTACCTGTATGATGATTTAACACCTTCAGAAGCCTACCTGTATGATGGTTATCCTTGAGAAGCTTACCTGTATGATGGTTAACCTTGAGAAGCTTACCTGTATGATGATTTAACCCCTTGAGAAGATTACCTGCATGGTGATTTAACCCCTTGAGAAGCTTACCTGCATGATGATTTAACCCCTTGAGAAGCTTACCTGTATGATGATTTAAGCCCTTGAAAAACCTACCTGGATGATGATTTAACCCCTTGAGAAGCTTACCTGTATGATGATCCAACCCCTTGAGAAGCTTACGTGTATGATGATTTAACCCCTTGAGAAGCCTACCTGTATGATGAATTAACCTCTTGAGAAGCTTACCTGTATGATGATTTAAACCCTTGAGAAGCTTACGTGTATGATGATTTAACCCCTTGAGAAGCTTACCTGTATGATGATTTAACCCCTTGAGAAGCTTGCCTGTATGATGATTTAACCCCTTGAGAAGCCTACCTGTATGATGATTTAACCCCTTGAGAAGCATACCTGTATGATGATGAAACCCTTTGAGAAGCTTATCTGTGTGATGATTTAACCCCTTGAGAAACCTACCTGTATGATGATTTAACCCCTTGAGAAGCTTACCTGTATGATGATTTAATCCCTTGAGAAGCCTACCTGTATGATGATTTAACCCCTTGAGAAGCTTACCTGTATGATGATTTAAACCCTTGAGAAGCCTACCTGTATGATGATTTAACCCCTTGAGAAGCTTACCTGTATGATGATTTAATCCCTTGAAAAGCCTACATGTATGATGATTTAACCCCATGAGAAGCTTACCTGTATGATGATTTAACCCCTTGAGAAGCCTACCTGTATGATGATTTAACGCCTTGAGAAGCTTACCTGTATGATAATTTAAACCCTTGAGAACCTTACATGTATGATGATTTAACCCCTTGAGAAGCTTACCTTTATGATGATTTAACCCCATGAGAAGCTTACCTGTATGATGATTTATCCCCTTGAGAAGCTTACCTGTATGATGATTTAACCCCTTGAGAAACTTACATGTATGATGATTTAACCCCTTGAGAAGCCTACCTGTATGATGATTTAACCCCTTGAGAAGCTTTCCTGTACGATGATTTAAACCCTTCAGAAGCTTACGTGTATGATGATTTAACCCCTTGAGGGAAGCTTACCTGTATGATGATTTAACCCCTTGAGAAGCTTACCTATATGATGATTTATCCCCTTGAGAAGCTTACCTGTATGATGATTTAACCCCTTGAGAAGCCTACCTGAATGATGATTTAACCCCTTGAGAAGCCTACCTTTATGATGATTTAACCCCTTGAGAAGCTTACCTGTATGATGATTTAACCCCTTGAGAAGCTTACCTGTATGATGATTTAACCCCTTGAGAAGCTTACCTGTACGATGATTTAAACCCTTGAGAAGGTTACGTGTATGATGATTTAACCCCTTGAGAAGCTTACCTGTATGATGATTTAACCCCTTGAGAAGCTTACCTGTATGATGATGTATCATCTTGAGAAGCTTACCTGTATGATGATTTAACCCCTTGAGAAGCTTACCTGCATGATGATTTAACCCCTTGAGAAGCTTACCTTCTATGATGATTTAACCACTTGAGAAGCCTACCTGTATGATGATTTAACCCCTTGAGAAGCTTACCTGTATGATGATTTATCCGCTTGAGAAGCTTACCAGTATGATGATTTAACCCCTTGAGAAGATTACCTATATGATGATTTAACCCCTTGAGAAGCCTACCTGTATGATGATTTAACCGCTTGAGAAGCCTACCTGTATGATGATTTAACCCCTTGAGAAGCCTACCTGTATGATGATTTAACCCCTTGAGAAGCCTACCTGTATGATGATTTAACCCCATGAGAAGCTTACCTGTATGATGATTTAACCCCTTCAGAAGCCTACCTGTATGATGATTTAAGCCCTTGAGTAGCCTACCTGCATGATGATTTATCCCCTTGAGAAGCTTACCTGTATGATGATTTAATACCTTGAGAAGCCTACCTGTATGATGATTTAACCCCTTGAGAAGCTTACCTGTATGATGATTTAAACCCTTGAGAAGCCTACGTGCATGATGATTTAACCCCTTGAGAAGCTTACCTGTATGATTATTTAACCCCTTGAGAAGCTTACCTGTATGATGATTTATCCTCATGAGAAGCTTACCTGTATGATGATTTAACCCTTTGAGAAGCTTACCTGCATGATGATTTAACCCCTTGAGAAGCTTACCTGTATGATGATTTAACCACTTGAGAAGCCTACCTGTATGATGATTTAACCTTGAAAGCCTACCTGTTTGATGAATTAACCTTGAAAGCCTACCTGTATGATGATTTAATCCCCTTGAAGCTTACCTGTATGATGATTTAACCCCTTGAGAAAGCCTACCTGTATGATGATTTAACCTTGAAAACTACCTGTATGATGATTTAACCCCTTGAGAAGCCTACCTGTATGATGATTTAACGCCTTGAGAAGCATATCTGTATGATGATTTAAGCCCTTGAAAAGCCTACCTGGATGATGATTTAACCCCTTGAGAAGCTTACCTGTATGATGATCTAACCCCTTGAGAAGCTTACCTGTATGATGACTTAAGACCTTGAGAATCCTACCTGTATGATGCTTTAACCCCTTGAGAACCTTACCTGTATGATGATTTAACCCCTTGAGAAGCCTACCTGTATGATGATTTAACCCCTTGAGAAGCTTACCTGTATGATGATTTAACCCCTTGATAAGCCTACCTGTATGATGATTTAACCTCTTGAGAAGCTTACTTGTATGATGATTTAAACCCTTGAGAAGCATACGTGTTTGATGATTTAACCCCTTGAGAAGCTTACCTGTATGATGATTTAACCCCTTGAGAAGCTTACCTGTATGATGATTTATCCCCTTGAGAAGCTTACCTGTATGATGATTTAACCCCTTGAGAAGCTTACCTGTATGATGATTTAACCCCTTCAAATGCCTACCTGTATGATGAATTAATCCCTTGAGAAGCTTACCTGTATGATGATTTAACCCCATTAGAAGCCTACCTGTTTGATGAATTAACCCCTTGAGAAACCTACCTGTATGATGAGTTAACTCCTTGAGAAGCCTACCTGTATGATGATTTAACCCCTTGAGAAGCGTACCTGTATGATGATTAACCCCTTTAGAAGCCTACCTGTATGATGATTTAGCCCCTTGAGAAGCTTACCTGTATATTGATTTAAACCCTTGAGAAGCTTACGTGCATGATGATTTATCCTTGAGAAGCTTACCTGTATGATGGATTTAACCTTGAGAAGCTTA
>NW_024753973.1:0-24478 GCF_018991925.1 Homarus americanus
CTCTTCGTCTAAACCCACCTCTAATATCTTCCTACCCACAGAAGATCTGTACAATAAGACCATTAGTAAGGAGGAGCTCGTTAAAGCCCAACAATCTGATCCATCTTTGACTAAACTTCATCATGCAGCAGTTGAGGGTAAAGATTTTAACACCCTTCCGTGTTTTTATTATCATGAAGGGGTTTTGATGAGGGCCTATAGGCCCCCTGAGCTTGCCCATCTAGACACGTGGTCTGAAATACATCAAGTGGTAATTCCCACCTCAGTCAGACCAGCATTATTTGCCCTTGCCCATGATGGTATTTCAGGACATTTGGGAATCCTGAAAACATATAAAAAGCTCCTCCAACACTATTATTGGCCTGGACTTAGGAAGGATGTGTCAAAGTACCTAAAATCTTGTCATATTTGTCAAATGGTAGGAAAACCAAATGAAAGTATACCAGCAGCTCCCATTAAGCCCATCCCAGTATTTTCTACACCATTTGAAAAGATTGTTGTGGATTGTGTGGGCCCATTACCAAAGACTAAGAAGGGAAATCAATTCCTGCTCACAGTTATGGATACCAGTACACGTTATCCTGAGGCTTTTCCCCTTAAAAGCATCACTTCAAAAAAACGTAATCAAACATCTTTTGCACCTTTTCACTTCAGTGGGCATTCCTAAAGAGATCCAATCCGATCAGGGCACCAATTTTACGAGCAATCTTTTCAAACGGGTGATGAAAGACCTCGGTGTGGACCATTGTACATCTTGACACCGCACAAATCTGAAGATTGCTTGGAACGGTTCCATCTAACTTTCCGAAATGTGCTCAAAAAATACTGGCCATGGGATCTTAAAAGGAATGGGATGAAAGCATAGACTTGTTTGCTGCATCGGGGAATGTCTAAGTCGTGGGTTTCTCCGTTCGAATTACTATATGGAGAACAAATTAAGGGACCCCTTAAAATAGTAAAGGAGCAGTGGTTTGACACTCCATCTATTAAGCCCACAACAGTTTCCCAATACATTGACACTTTAAGGGACAAATTAACTGAAGTCCGAACCATTGCTCAGTCAAACTTAAAAAAAGTCCAAGAAAAAATGGGGAAGTCCCAACCTAAATTAGTTAAAAGATCATTTTCTCCAGGTGACAAAGTGTTACTCTTTCTACCCATTCCAGGCTCTCCCCTTAAAAGCAAGTTTACTGGTCCTATATAGTTGCTATTAAACTGTCTCCTCCTAACTATGTAGTCATACTCCTGATCATGAAAAAGATTCTAGCTTGTTCACATTAATGTCCTACTTTGAAACTTTACCATTCCAGGCAGTCAGGAAGACATCCCAAGGGCTATAAGTCAGCCTGTATTGCATACGGTTTTTGTCAGGGCCGGAGCAGGAGACAGATGACCGCTGGACTGTGGAGAATTTAGACTTCCCTCTACCTAAAGAAAAACCCTACTAACAGTCACATACTCAACAACTTGGATGAGTATTTTCTGTTCTAGATCATCTCGAAGCAAAAGAATCTCACCAAGTTAGTATCAGCATTTCCTAAAGTCACATCAGGCCTAAGGGTTTTTAAACATGATATTAAGCTAATCTCGGATGATGTACAACCCATTAGGCAATCAGCCTATCGACTAAATCCACAAAAAAGAGATTATGAAAAAGGAGGTAGATTTTTTGTAAAAACATAACTTAGCTGAGCCTAGTACCTCCCCCTGGGCTTCACCTTGACTTCTCATTCCAAAACCCGATGGCACTTTTCGTTTCTGTACCGATTATCGTAAAGTGAACCAGGTCACTGTCTCAGACTCCTACCCTTTACCTTTGATTGAAGATATAATAGACAGCATAGGCTGTGCCAAATTTATCAGTACCGTGGACCTGTTGAAAGGATATTATCAAGTGGGACTCACGGATAGGGCAAAAATAATCTCGGCATTTATAACTCCATTTGGTCTTTTTCAATATTTGGTTATGGCGTTTGGCTTTTCTAATGCTCCGGCCACATTCCAGAGGGCCATCAACTTCCTATTCAGGACCTAGGTGGGACGTTCGCCTACCTGGATGACCTGGTGGTGGTGTCGGACAGCTGGGACGAACATCTGGTGCGTTTGGAGATACTGTTTGCACGACTGCAAGAGACTGGATTCACCATAAACCTGGCTAAATCTGCTTTTGGCCGGGCCTCAGTGACTTACCTGGGACATATCGTTGGGCATGGTATGGTGAGACCCAAGGACGCAAACGTTAGAGCCATCTTGTCCTTCCCCACTCCAAGAACGAGGAAGGAACTCATGCGCTTCCTGGGGATGTGCGGCTACTACCGTCGGTTCTGCAGTAACTTCTCCAGCGTGGCCGGACCCCTCACAGACCTTACCAGTTCTGCGGTTCCTTACATCTGGAACCAGAAGTGCGACCAGTCTTTCCACCGCCTCAAAGCCTTCCTTGCCTCCAAGCCTGTAGTCCACCCCCCTGACTACACCTCGCCCTTCCATCTACAAATCGACGCTAGTGGTGTCGGAGTGGGGGCTGTGCTCCTACAACCCGACCCAACCACTGATGTTCTTCACCCTGTGGCATATTACTCCGCCAAGTTGAAAAAACATCAGACCAACTACTCGACCATAGAGAAGGAGGCCTTGGCTCTGGTGTTGGCAATAAAGAAGTTTGAATGTTACCTCCAGTCTTGCCCACAAACAACCCTAGTCTTCACCGACCATAACCCACTCACGTTCATCCAAACCAACAAGACCTCCAACCAGCGAATCCTCCGCTGGGCTCTCCTCACCCAGCCCTATAATCTACAAGTCCGGCACATAAAGGGGGTCGACAACCTGATTGCAGACTCCTTATCCCGAGCTCCAGTGGAAATGCAGCAGCTACTCTCCAGACGCACCAGGTGATCACCTCCTTCGCGCCCGCGCTACGGAGGTCTTTGGAGGGGGGGTGTGTTACGAACCCCTCCACCCAGCACTACGAACCACGCCATCTATTGTCCTGATCTACCTACCCAGCACCACGAGCAACGCCATCTAGGGACGAGACACGAGTATGACTCGTCTTAGTTACCACTCCGAGGTTTCCCTTCTTCCTATCCTGGTACTCTATTATATACAACGAAAACTCGCATCCTTTGTCTACCCTTTTATAGTCCGATTGTCTTTGTTTTTTTTATTGTTGTTACCTGTTGGGATCTGGGTAGACGTATAACTATATTCTAAATCCCCAACTCGTAACAGTGTTCTCTCACCAATTCAAATTTCATGAACACCCTGTGCGGTATTTTGGAATACCTGAGTCTCTCCGGAGGACTCCGTTCTCCCGAAGTGGTTAGAGAACAAATATTTCAAGTAGGGAACTCAAAAGGTTTACAGATTTCAATTCAATTTCAATATTTTTTATTTCTTGATAGAGGAAGCGGGATCCTAGTGCTGTCCCTAGGTACCCTTGGTTTGTTTGAAGTCTAGAGCAATTTTTAATAAGTGCATGAAATTAATTTTATGACAGATCTGTATTCTCCCAACCTGATTTAGATCTGTAATAGTCGGGAAAATTGTTCCATCCAGGACGTTGTATATGTGAATAGATTTTTTTTTTACTACATTAGATCACATACACTTGATTACGACATTGTATGATTATTTTCAGCTAATTTGAATTAGTTTTGTGAGCCCATGTGAATGGGCTAAGAAAAAATTAATTTAAGACTCATTGAGTTGTTCCCCCCCACGGAAATCTTTAGTAAAAGGCGAAAGATTTATGCGTTTTGAAGGGAAACCAGAGCTATGGTCGCAAAGTTGTTCAAGACCCCAACAAACATTAACTTAGAACATACATGGAGTTGTAGTTCCAGTCAAGAAAGACATTAAAGGTTTTATTGTCCAGTGTCTAGAAGAGTTTTAAAATAAGATTTACAAGTCCTTCGTAACATTTAAGACTACCGTGATTGGCAGTCAAAAGTGGTATTACTTAATGTGGATTTTCTTTAAGAGGATTTAATTTACATAATTCCTTTAAATCTGAACAAATATAGCAAATCAACGAGAATGTTATTGTTACAATGTTATGACTGCGCTTCAACTAAGGTCATTAAGGGCATAACTTAGTTCATAAATGTTCTGTTTTATAATATGGCCCTCATTGTGCAACCGTTTAGTCATAATTAATAGTAATCATATATAATGAAAATAAACCTGGATCTTGATTATAGAAATGCTTTTATTCTTATGTAATATAAGTTATTTCAATGGTGATAACCACCGGTCTCTCATGTCTACCTACCACTATTACGCCTGTATGAAACTGGTAACTTCAGGTCCGCAGGAGTAGCAGTCCAATAAATCTTAAAAAAAAAAACAAAAAAAAAAACATTAAATAATTATTATAGCGCTTGAAATACTATCTACTGTTATATCAAAACATGAACGAGAAGAAAAGTCAAAAGCTAGCGAGCTACAACTTAAATTATTAGTATAAAAGATCAATAAAGAATTTTAAAATACAGCATGTCTAGTTGAGCCCGGATACTTTAACTCTCCTAATTTCCTTCAAACTTTCCCCTCATTTACGTCCACCTAACCCCCTCCCCCCCCGCCCCAATACTTCCAAAGTACTTCCAACAAAAACCCAGCAACAAATATTAGCCCTTCATCCTTATCTACAGGCTTCAAGTCAAGTTTGATAACGTAAAAAAAAACAAAAAAACATAGGAAAAAAATGCTTCTGTAACAGTGCCATGTAAATTGTCATGTTTTAGAGAAAATCTATGAGAATCTAGTTTAGACAATATTCCTGCCAAAAAGCCATTATAGAGGCATATTACACCAAAAAGAGCCTGCCTATGTGCCTACATCTTTGCCAATCACCGTGACCTCTAAGTGTGACGCGAAAGGCGCAGCTGAGCTGTTTTTTTTTGTTTTTTTTATTGGACACCCCCTTACATCCTTGTTTAAGGTGAAGCGCAGAAGCGTTTACAGCGCCCAACAGGGAAGCATGCTAAGTTCATGGTTGATGATGATGATGGGATGGAGAGAAGAGAGCCATTGGCTCAAGAAGGTGGAAGACGGTGTAGGAGGAATATGTCTCATGAGTTAAGGGCGTAGAAGCCTGAAGAGTCGGGCGTAGAAGCCTGAAGAGTCAGTGGTTTATGTCAAAGCAAGTTATTGGAAGCTCAAACAACTTTCCCTGAATACGAATTCGCAACTTTCGATTTATAGCAGGTACCTACTTTGCTGCCAGGTGAACAAGGACCAAGGGAAGCTGGCAAGTGTGTCGGAACAAATTTCCACCGACCCGGGAATCGAACCCGTGACAACTGGCTTGCAAGGCAAGAGTGGTACAGCTCTACCCACAGGCGCCCCAGCTGAGCTGATTTGCTGAAAATTAGCGTCTCCTACCCAACTACAATTGGGTTGTACAGTAATAAGGTTGAACAAGAGGACAGAACATGATTATGTCTCGTTGGCAATTATGTTTATTGCAATGGTAATTACTTATCTATTTTCATGATAATTTCCGATAAAACGGTTTTGATGGTACAATAAAAGCAGGTACTGTAAATATAGTAGGTGTTACAAGAAATATTAATACTTAGACAATAGATTTTTTTTAAGAGATGATTTAAAGGAAGGGAAGGGAGCGTAGGCTTTGCTCGGATGTGTGGGGGTAAGTTGTTCCACACCTTCACACAGTGATATTTTATGGAGGAGTAGCTCTGGGTGCCATAAGTTGTATCTCTGATTATATCGGAACTGGAAATAATTATTGTCAAGCAAGTGATTGATAGATTCAGATTTGCCCCCGAGGGGGATAGTTTATTGGGCACCCCCTTACATCCTGTGCAAGGTGAAGCGCAGAAGCATTTACAGCGCCCATCTGGGAAGTATGCAAAGTTCATACTTGCCTTTATGACTCGTGCATTAAGGGGGTAAAAGCCTGAAGGGTCATAGGTTTTGTCAAGTTACATAAAGTGAGAGAATGATGAGTGCGTGGGGGGAAAGTTCCCGGTACATTTCATCTGTTTATGGCAAAGCGTGGCAGGTCCCTAATAATGTCAAGTGCCAGGCCTGTCACTAGGAGGAGGGATATCTGGTCAGGGAGGGAAGAGGTGTTGGTAACAGCTAGGGACCTGTAGGAGGTGGTCATAGGGCAAGTGAGGATGTAGTGAGAGAGGGTGTGAGAGTCGGGTTGGCCACAAAGTTTACAAACAGTGCGGCCAGGCTCATGGTTGCCAATGTACTCCCATAGGTACCTGTACCCTAGGTGGAGTCTCATGTACATAATCTGTTGAGATCGAGTCAGGGATTGATACTCTTTGTAGTGGCGGTTGTCGTCACCGGTTACAGCGTCATAGTGGCATAGTGTGACGCTACCCCGTTGCTTCAGGTGTGTCCAATTTTCATCGAATGCCTCTCGTTGTGTGGCGTGTATGCGAGATTTGAGATGACTCAAGGAGAGGGCGAGAGCGGCTTCAATATCTTCTTCTTGTGTAGCTTCTTTGGCAAGCCGACCTACAGTGTCACAGGCAGTTATTCCTATAAGTGACGGGATCTAAATAAACTTGACACGGATGTCATCAGTTTGTTCTAGCCCGGCGACGGCGGCTAGGGTGTGTTGGGCGGCAGGGGAGGAGGGGGAGGCTAATTTGAGCCTCGCTAGCGCCGAAGTGCTGTCACTGATTATAAGGAGGTTCCAGCGTTCAGTGCGAGCATACAGTAGGTCGCCACCTCATGAATGCCCGCGAGGATGGCTATGCTTTCAGCATCAGTGGAGGAGGCCCAGTCGTGGACCCTGATTTTCCTGCAGGCCTGGCGCTCAGGAATCCACACAGCTGCCCCAGCGCTGCCCAGCGTGGTAACAGACCCATCACAGTAGACGAGGATAGGAGGGTGGGAGGTCTTAAGAGAGGAGGCGACATCATTAATCTGCTCAAGGCAGTTAAGTTTGAGCATATACCGCAGTTGGGTGGATTTACGACCAGGGAAGGTGTGGACGACAACATCAACACTCGGGGAAGTCCACGGCGGTAGAGGCGAATGAAAAGTGATTGATAGATTTGTAAACAAAGGGGCACAGCAGTAGGTGTTAACATCTTCGAATTTAAAAATTTTCAATATAGCTAATTTTTTATTTGTGTGATCTGTTTTTTTTTCAAGTAGGTCATTGTCCGTACAACTCTCTTTTGTGCAGTAACCAGAGATTATGTTTTTGAAGAGCTAGAGGCCCCCCCCCCCATACTGTGTGACAGTGTATCAGGTGTTGGTAAACAAGATCATGATAGATTTCTTTCATTGCTGTGACAGTGAGTGACTGTCGAGTGTGATACAGACTATTAAAAAAAACCCAACTTCTTTCAATATTATGAGTTACTAGGCATCAATTAGAGAGTTTGAAAATCTTTCATTCACACGTAATTGTCAAAATATAAATCATATAAAAGTAGCGTAGAAAAAAAATTCTTTGCTGACCTTAAGCATAAATCAAGTACTATTTATTAACAGAGACATTGTTAAGCTGTAAAAATACGCCGTTGTACCTTATATTTCTTATGTAATCCCTTATGAATTGTGTAAGGGGGATAGCGCGAACGCAGTCCCCCGCTAACAAAAATTGCGCACTCGAGTTAACCACATTTGGGTTAATCGCAAGGGTCAGCATCACCGGAGTGCAATGGTGAGCCTCGCCCTGGGAAAACCGCCTTCGTGATCACGGTATCTCCTGTGCCAGGTAAGTATGCCCTGAATTGTTCATCCTAAACCCTAACCTAACTTGACTGACTATCATTGAGCTGAACCATCTCTCTTATGTTATTTATTTAAATTTATAAACCAATTATATGATAACTTTTTATATAATTCGTAATATGCTAAAATACAAATTGTCACATTAAAAGTGAGAGGCATATGATGGAAATAAACAAGTTTGGCTTTATAAACTATTCATTTCCATCAAAACACAAACATACGGGGTTAGAAAATGTTAACTATTGATAATTTTTTCGCGTTTTTCTTGTGTCTAATTCAATATGATTTCCCATTAGATCCAAAATAAAGTAATTAATAGTATCTCAACCATCAACTTTAGATTGATTTGCCAGGATAAGTTTGTATAGAGGTAAGCCAAGTTTTCTTCTGTAGCAAATTGATCCTGAAGTTTCTTCCTCTCACAATGAAGTCGTTTGGGATATTGCTTATGTACTTTATCTATTAATTATGAGGAACTTGCTATCCAGTGAGGGCTATCCCTCCTAATATAAAACTGAACATTGTGGAAATACTTTATTTGGCATAGTAATGAGACCAATATAGCCCAGAATCATTTTATTGGAAAATTGACTAATAACCAAACTAGAAATTGATACAATTCCAAATTTTCTACAATTATATGCAATAAATATTTATACTTGTGGAAGCATTTTACAAATACTTCAGGGAAACGCGCATGCGTGCGTAGTGTCAACAAAGGCTGTAAGAGACTGCTCCCTAAAATTCGTATTTCTGACGAATTCAGAGCGTCTACCAATCCCAGCCTGTGCAGACAACTATAGTAAGACCCAGATATCAGCACAGTGGCATATATTTTTTTGTTACTTTTGGACTTTGTCATTTTTTGGGGATAAAACATCTGGTCCTACCACCCGATCCCTCTGAACAAAGTTTTTCAAGTTTGCGCATGCGCAGTGTGATAGTGTGACGTCATTACCACTCCACCTGACTGCAGTGTTGTCAACGTGCCCTATGCCCGCCGTTAAACGCTCCCGTTCGTTGGAAACGGCGGCAGTAGGTGACAGTGATGCTGACGACTTTCTTCTTGAAGACACGTCAAAGAAGAAGCAGAAACCTCAGAAGTCAGGGTCTCCAGCAGGGGCCACGGCTCCCCCTTGCACCCCTTCTGGGGCTGTAGAGGGTGAACTCCTGTCATCGGGGTCCCCAAGTGAGCCTACATGTGGCTCAATGACCGACCCTCCGCCGACGATGGACATAGGGGATTCCCTTTGTCTCCCTGCCCCGTCGCGCCTTCGTCGTCTCGCCTTCCCTCGGGACTTGCCTCTGAGCACACGGACGACCTGGTTTTTCCGTCACTGCTCTCCACTTCAGGACTCAACACTTCGCCTCCGCCGAGGTCCCACAGCCGTGATAGTCACCACACAAATGGACGAGACGGTACGCCTGCTCACTCAGGTGGGCTTTCCTGCTCCCCAGGGGGAGGTGATGCTGAAGTTCACCATCATCACCCCAGAAACTCGTCGTACCAAGGTAATGGTTCGCCACGTACCCTGGGAGATCCCTATCGACGATCTTCGCCCTCTTCTCCCACAACTACTGGACATGGAACGCCGCATCAACCCGGTCTCCAAACGTCCATCCAACGAACTCATCGGCTGGTGGGTGGGCCCCCTCCCCCCGAAGGTGAATGTAGGACCAATTCACAACTGTCCTCTCGACCGATTTATCGGAACCCCGAAAATCTGTGGTCGTTGCCAATCGTGGAAACACCGCACCTGGGAGTGCACGAGGATGGTCGCCTGCGGTTTCTGTGCAGGTCCTCACGACACAGTGGAATGCAAATCGAAAATTCAGAACAAAATCCCAGTTATTCCACGGTGCGTCAATTGCCATGGCAGTCACCACGCCTGGAATGCCAATTGCCCACAGCGTCCTGGCACTCGCCCGGGGAAAACTTACCTTGTACCACCGCCCTCGTCTCTGACGAAGCCCCTGTCAACCAAACCTCAATCCTATCCACCACCGCCTCTTCCATCCACCAAGGATTTCCCATTGATCTCCTCTCCTCTACCACCCCCTCCATCACCCCTACCACCCATCCTTTCTCCCCTCCCTCCCTCTCCCTACCGTTCTTGGAACAAGGTCGTTGCCGGCCCTGCCACACAGTCACCACCATCTCCTGCCCACCCGGACCCCCGCTGTCTCTCACCAGCACCACCACCTCTTACTCAACTGAACCCTCACCGTCCCTCTCCGTCGCTACCACCACCACATGCCCAGTCGGGCCCTCGGCAATCCTCGCCGCCACCTCCAGCTCATGCACAGGTACACCAAGTTGGTTCTATGGAAACAATCACTCTCCGTCTGGATCGCCACTCCAAGCAAATCAACCTTCTCTCAGCCCAACTCGACTTGTTTGTGAAAACAATTGCGACATTGCAGAAGCAACAACAACTCATTCTGGACACCCTGACCCAACAGGGGCGCATTTTGCAAGCCCTGATGACCCGCCTCCTTCCATCTCCCGAGATGGAGGATCCATCCCTCGCTCTCCCACTCCTCCCTCTCCATTTCTCTCAACAGAATTTGGTACCTCCTCTGGAGCCCTATCTAGCCCCTCCGACTCATCTCACACCGGAGGCCGTTCCCTCCTCTTCTTACAATGGAACATCCAGGGACTTAGACCTCGCCGGACAGACCTCGCCCAGTTTGTGCTCTCCCATCAAGTAGATGTTGCTCTACTTCAGGAAACCATCACAGACGATGTTACTCCACTCCGCCTCTCTGGCTATTCTGTTTACACCCTGCCTCGGTACCGTGGGCAGGCTCGTGGCCTCCTCACCCTTGTGCGTAACACCATTCCATCTGTTCGTCTCCCTTCACCTGACTCACATGGACCCCCGTCTGAATTACTTTCTGTCTCCCTTACTCTTGGTGACCGGACCCTTCGTGTAGTCAATGTTCATTTCAAGAGTGATTCTCTGGACCCCCAGGTTCTTCACGACCTCCATGATGGGGTTCCCACTATTGTTCTTGGCGACTTTAATGCCCGCCATCCCACTCTTACTCCGGATCATCCCACTCCATGTACCCTTAATGGATCACATCTCTCACAGTTTCTTAATGGGGATGATGATGTTCGCTTTCTTTGTCCTGACGATCCTACTCGCCTCCCCCATAGTTTCCTTGATGTTGGCTTACTATTGAACGGTCATACTTCCTTTCATCCTACCGTCTGCACCGAGCCTGCTCTGTATAGTGACCATCTTGCCGTTACTACCCATCTCAGGCTCTCCTTCTCTGCCCCGACATCAACTCCTTATCGATCCCCTCGCCTTCGTCTCACACAAGATGCTGTTCCTTCCTTTACCCAATACCTTTCTACCTGGGCGGATTCCTATGTTGTCCCTCAGTCCCTTGACTCTTACAGCGCTGATTTTGTTGATGCCGTGTATGACTCTGTCAATCGCGCTACCCCTCCACGCCCTCCCCGTCACCCCAGAAGTGCCACCAACTACTGGTATCGTATCCCTGCCATGAGACATCTCCGGCAGGTAACCCGTGATCTCCACTCTGCCATACGGAGGTCTCGGTCTCCAGAGGACTGGGAAGACTTCAAAAATTGGTGCTCCTTTGCAACTCAGGAGCGCCGTCGGATACGTGAGGCGGACTGGCTATCCTTCACGGGGTCTCTATCGTTCCAGTCGTCACCCTCTTATGTATGGAATCGGATTAATGCTATACGGGGTACTCGACGGAGGCCTCCTCCCCACCCTGACCCCGCCTCCCTTGCCTGCTCTTTAATGGAGGACTGGGCACGAGCTTCCTCCCCTGAGGCACTTCCAGATCCAATGCAGGAGGCAGTGCAGGCCCGCATCGATGCGTCTGAGCCTGTTGTTCGTGCTGCTCTTACCTCCCCTGCCCCCACTGATCATCCCATCACACAGTTCGAGCTTGACAGTGCTCGTCGCTCTAGAAAAGACACCTCTCCTGGGGATGATCAGATAACCTACTCCGTCCTCAACGCCTGTACTAATATTCCTAACGGCCCCTTGCTTGCTCTCTACAATATGTCTTATGAACATGGGGTTCTCCCGTCCAACTGGAAAAATGCCACTATTATCCCCATCCCTAAGCCGGGAGATCCTGGGAAATATCGACCCATTAGTCTTACCTCCTGTGTTTGCAAGATGATGGAGAGGGTACTCCATCGTCGCCTTCTTCACACCATAGGCGGCTTCCACAACTCCCTCAATGGTTTCATTCAACATCGCAGCACAGCACACTCCATTGCTTCCTTTTATTGCAATCAGACTGCCCGCGTCTCCGTCTTCCTTGATATCAAGGGAGCCTTTGATACGGCTCAGCCTGCCCTCATTTTAGCTGAACTTGCACGGTTAGGTGTTAAAGGGAGACTTCTACAATGGATCGCCTCTTACCTCACTGGACGTCAGGCCCGGGTTCGCGTTGAAGGCTCTATGTCTCCTGTTCAAGAAATGAACCTCGGCACCCCTCAAGGTGGAGTCCTGAGTCCCACCTTGTTTAACACTCTCATGCACTCCATTGCATCACTCCCGTGGCCGACAGAAGTTGTCCACTCAGGATATGCCGACGATGTCCTCCTCCAAGCCCCTGACTACCTCAGCATGCAGGAAGCCCTTGATCTGGTCTCCAGAGAGTGTGATTCACTTGGTTTCCTTCTTTCAACTGCGAAAACAAAAGCCATGTGGCACGGTCGTGTTGTACCTCCACCCCTTTTCTTATCAGGAACGCCCTTGGACTGGGTTAATGAGACAAAATACCTGGGTGTGTATGTAACTCGCACACGTTGTCAGATCCCTGAAGTCCGCTATCTTCGAGACATATGTTTTCGGCGTCTCGCTCCCCTCTCTACCATGTGCAGGGGTTCCCTTGGTGCCAGCATCCCTGTACTTCTCACCATGTACAAGTCTTTTGTCCGTTCCTGTGTCGACTACGCCGCCCCTGCCCTCGTCAACATTAGTCGGACTGCTGTCAACCGTCTCGAAGTTATCCAGAGGAAAGCTGCTCGTATCATCCTTGGGGCTCCTCAGTGGACACGCTCTACTTCTCTATATAACGAACTTGGTCTTTCCCCCTTACAGGATCGTGTCCAGGAGTTTTACCTAAAAACTGCCGTTTCCATTCTACGGGATCCTAGGGGCAACTATGTCCAAACCAACTTGACTACTGCTGTTCGAGACCGACCTCCATCTAGAAGACAGTGGCGAGGGTCACTCATCCGAGCCCTTCAGGAACACGACCTCCTGCCTGATATTGTTGTCACCCCTGCTGTTGGTTCGTCTCCTTCTCCCTGGCTGGATTTTCAACCTGAAGTGATTGCCCTCGGTGGACCGCTCCCGAAATCCCAGGTGAACCCTGTTATTCTCTGCAAATACCACCTCTCCAGGATCGCTCACTGGTCCCCAGGTAGGGTCGTCCTCTACACTGATGGTTCTGTTGACCCCGCTACAGGTAGGGCCGGGGCTGGTGTCTACATCTCCCGTCCTCATGCCCCTGAGCCTATCAAACTGTCTCTCAGAGTTTCTGACGGGGCATCCTCCACTCAGGCTGAACTAATAGCCCTCCTTGCTGCCCTTCTCGCTGAGGAAGAAGCAGATGGTTTCTGCCCCTTGCTTGTCTGCTGCGATTCCAGGTCTGCTCTCGACGGGATCGCATTTGGATCTGGGGAAAATAAGGACCTCATCCTCCGAATACGAGGGTTAACATCCACACTTCAGGATGAAGGCCGTCCTGTGACATTCCTATGGATACCTAGTCATGTCGGTATCTTGGGGAATGAGGCAGCAGATGACCTTGCCAAGACTGGCTGCAACAAGGCCACACCTGACTACGTTGTTCCTCGAACACTCTTACAGATTAGGACCCAAATCCGCCGCAAACAGAGAGAAGCTCGGGAAGCAGCCATCCCCCTGGACTCCCCGCCCACATGGTACGATGTCCTCCGTAAACTTCCTGACTTCTCGTACGTCTACGGGAAAGGGTCGCGGAAGGGGGACGTGATTGCTGCCCGTATCATCATTGGGTATGACTTTGCTTGGGAGATTGGTATCCCCACATCCCCTGAGCAACGCTCTTGTGCGTTATGCAGAAGACCCGACAGCCGCACCCTTATTCACTACCTCCTAAGATGTCCCCACACACAACGCTTCCGTGACGCCTGCTGGACCACCACTCCACGACCCCCTGACGGAGACACGATGATCCTCCCAATACTGGCCAGATATTTTGTAAATAATATTAATTATGTGTTAAAGGAACATCCTTCCTTCCTTAGGCTTTAGTAAGCCCCTTTATAATATTTATACTGTATATACTTTTCACACTTGCCAGATGATTCTGGTGTCATTGTACAGGGGTACCTAGTGACAGCACTAGGATCCCGCTTCCTCTATCAAGGAATAAACAATTGAAATTGAAATTGAACATTGGCAACCGCCGTATCTCTTCATGGGGAAAGTACAGTGTAGGGTATGCGTCCTTCAGTCTGTCCCTCAAACATGCCAGTTTCTTCCTTCACTAACACTGGTCAATAATGTTCATAAAGAAAAAAGAAAGAAAGAATGAAAGAAAGAAATAACGAACAAAAGTGATTTTTTTTAAGATTAAGGAAAACTAAAAATTGTAAATGGTAATATAACAATGAAGTGTAAAGAATAGTATAATAATTGGTAATATAATTACGGTTTTTGTTATTATAGATTACTAGTGTTGATGCATAAGGAGTTTGACTGTTTATCTGCAAACAGAACTCGAGATAAATTCTTGTTGCACCAATTTAAAACTAAAGTAAGGTTATTGTGTAATGTGCATTGCTTTGATTGCAACACAACAATCGTCATCGCTTCTCGGCCTTTTGGCTAAGATCAAAGTGTAGTACGCTTCTCGGCCTTTTGGCTAAGATCAAAGTGTAGTATCTGTTCTTATCAGCTTAATGGAGAGTACATAATCAGTGTTCTTCTTTACATAGAAGGAACAGCACAGCTTTGGACTTTCTGGGGGTGAAATTAACAGAGTTACTCCTTTGTTGTTTTAGGCGGCGAGCAGGGAACCCGGTCTTTCTCCATTGCTGTGGTTATTACTAATACCATGCAGTGAGAGGAAACATACCGGCGGGGGCCTGCAAAGCCCCAAACCTGGTCCCACGGGACTCCACGTGGGTGCTTCTCACACGTGGCTATTCCCTCCTCTCTATACTTCCTTACTTCGTACTGGCTGAGGGACCTGCACTCATAGAAGTGTATTCGTCCCAAAGTCCCTCCTCGGTAAACCATCACCTTGCGATCGAGTGGGTTTGTGATGGCGAAAGGGAGGTCGGTACACAACTCTCGGCCGATCCTCCAGGAATACCGTGATAGTGCGGGTACACCCTGGTAAGGGGGTTGTCATGTGTGTGTGGGTGGTCGTGTGGGTAAAGCAAGATGGACGACGAAGGGCCAAGGGGAAGAAACGAAGGAGATCGACAGCCGGAAAGAAGAAACCGAATGCTGACCATATGGTTCCCTGCACCACCATCCTTCAAATGCACAGAGAGGACGCAGGGATGCCCATGGGAATGTGCGTCATCGGGGTGGTCTGGCTGCAAGCAATCACTAGTCAGACATCTAAAGGAAGCCCACAACAAGAAAATCAATGAATATATGAACATGTGTGCAGGGTGCTATCTGGTACTGACTATCCGGCCAAGCAATCACACGTGCATCCTCAACAGGCAGATGAGGGAGGAGCAAAGGGTTCCCCATTTTCGTTTCCAGTGCGACGTGCAATACTGCCCCTACTCTGCCCCAACAAAGAGAGGATTGAATAACCACAAGGTAGCAACACATGTACGGCAGTGGAGGAGGAGAGACAACCAACGTCAGGCGGAGCAACGACAGGGGAACCAACAGGCTGAAGGCAATCCAGCAAGTGCCCAGCCCTCACAGGAAGTTGGGGATAATAGGGATAACGAGCAGAGGGAGCAGCCACAGAATGACGAGCAACAGCAGCAAAGAGAAACACAAGGGCAACGAGAAAGACACAGATGGACCCCTCCACCCAGGGATGGAGAAGTGGAAGGACCAGAGACACCACGCCCCGTCTCTGGGAGAAGTACACCAGTGTCACCGCTGAGCCCAGACGATCAAGAAACGCGACTGAGGTCTATAACGCCGAGCCAGCTGCTCCAAAATGAACCCTCACCAAGAGAGGAATCACAGCACCCAGGGGACCTGACACCCCTCTTGCACATGCCAAGAATGCCACTGTCACCTCTAAGCCCCGATGAACAACATGGTGGAGACAGTACCCAAACAGGGGAACAGATAATGCAAAGTCAAGAAACAAATGAAGGAAGCCAAAGTAATCTCAGTGAATCCCTTACACCACTATCGCAAAGTGAAGCAACTCAAACACTAAGTGGTGAAGGCAACATACAGGAGCAGATTGGCATAACGCCTGAACCAAATGTAGAGCGAGATGAAGCTGAGGAGACATGGATACTGGAGCCGTTTCTGGGCACAGTGTATGAGATCCAGCGGAACCCGGACTGGGCAAGATTTGAAGAAGTACTGATTGAGATCGAGGTAGCAATACAAGCGGCAAACAGGATAAACATCTCTCAAGGACAGAACACGACCAGGAAAATCACCGATGCCAATGATTGCAAACAGATCCAGAGGCTGTACAAATACAACCGTCGCCGAGCAATACGGCTAATTGCCGAAGGGAACGGCGCAAGATGTGAAATAAGCAAGGAGAGAATAGAGGAACACTTCCAACACATGATGGTTGAAAAGGATTGTGACCTAAATACCGTGGAGCACATTCCCGAACCGCCACACGACAGACCAGAGATGGAAATGCAGCCCTTCACAGAGAAGGAAGTATTTACAAAACTAGCAGCAGCAGAGAATTCGTCACCAGGTGAAGACAGAATATCATATGAGAACTGGAGAAAGGCTGACCCAAGCTGCCGAGTTATGGCAGCCATATTCAACGTGTGTCTCAGAGCCAAGAGAATACCAGTCTCCTGGAAACGATACAGAACAATACTTGTCCCCAAAAAAGGTGGTAACCCAGAAGTCGTTTCAAATTGGAGGCCTATAACACTGAGCCGCACAATATACAAGGTGTACACGGGATGCCTCACAGCACGACTCAGAAGGTGGCTCGTTGACAACGAGGTACTGTGCGCCGCACAGAAAGGATTCATGCCAAGTGATGGGGTGATAGAACACAACTACATACTTCAACATCACATGGACGATGCACGACGGAACAATGGCGATACCTGCATAGCAGCACTCGACTTGACCAATGCATTTGGCTCAGTGTCACTGGACCTCATTAAAAGAGCGCTCAACCGTATAGGGGTGGGACGGGATTTTGAAACAGTAGCAGGAGACATCATCAGTGGCAAGACGACAAGAATACTAACAAAGGAAGGAGAAACAGAAGAGATACCAGTGCAATGCGGTGTGCAACAGGGGTGCCCAATAAGTGGTCTCCTGTTCAATATAGCGGTCGAACCACTGTTGCGGAAAATCGCGGCCGAAGGAATGATACTGGACCAACAGCACAAGCACCCATGCTTAGCATATGCAGACGATATAACCATCATTACAAAACAGCAAGATAATCTACAGCAACTCCTCTACATAGCAACAGAACAATGCAGTATGATGGGACTGGACCTAAATCCTAGCAAAAGCTCATCATTGCACCTGTCTGGACGAAGACCTCGAGGAATGCGCCAGACACAGTTCTACGTGGGAGAAACGCCCATCCAATGGAAGAGCGATGGCGAAGCAACGCTCTTCTTGGGACGACCAGTTGGGTTCCATCTTCTGCCAAACATCCAAACAGTAGAGGAACTAATGCAACTCGGGACCAAAATACTGACAAGCAAGCTAGCACCGTGGCAGAGAATAGATGCAGTCAAGACATTCATGTTCCCGGCAGGAGTGCATGCAATGAGGACTTGGCAACTGAGGAAAACTGACTGGGCACACCTGGACAACGAAATGAAGACAATGCTTAAACACACGCTACATCTACCGTCAAGAGCGTCGAATGAGTACTTGTACGGAAGCAGTAAAGCTGGAGCGTGTGGTGTCCCACTCGCGGCAGAAGACTCTGACATTTTCCTGGTGGATACCGCATATAAATTACTCACGTCACCGGATCCTGACGTCAGGGAAATAGCCAGAGAAGAATGCCGGCGAGTGGCAACAATGACAACACGACAGGAGCCAAGCATGACCGACGCATGCATGTACTTAACACAGGGAGAGATGCAAACGCGAGGAGGAGACCACCAAACCATCTGGTCTAGAGCCAGGTGTGCCTCAGGCCGAATGGGGGTTTCCTGGATAGCAGAGGGAGGAGACAACATCAAGATAAAATGCACGGACTCCATCATTGAAGAAAAAGATAGAAGGAAGGTAGCCAAAACCATCCGGAGCCAGCGACGACAGATGAGAGATGAAGTTCTGCAGAATAAGCCTGACCAAGGGAAAGTGATGAAGCTCGTAGCACAAGAGAGAGCATCATCAGCTTTTGTTCGAAATGGAGCGTATACAACCTTCGCAGACTGGCGTTTCATACACCGAGCAAGACTGAACCTACTCCCCGTCAATGGAGCGAAGCGAGGCCAGAATAGGGATCGGAGATGTCGTCGGTGCAATAGAGAAGAAACGCTCCCACATGTAGTAAACCACTGCATGATACACTCTCGAGCCATGCAAAAGCGACATAATGCCCTGGTGGATAGAGTACGAAAAGCCGCAGAAGGTCGACATTGGAAGGTCATGTCGGCAAATGAACGAGTACCAGGAGCAGCAGACAATGGACGTCCAGACCTGGTGATTGAAAAGAACCGAGAAGTGATCCTGATCGACGTCACCTGCCCATTCGAGAATGGACAAGAGGCATTTAAAGAAGCAAGACTGAGGAAAGAAGAAAAGTATGCAGAACTGGCAGCAGAGATGAGAAGACAATACCAGCAGGTGAAGGTGGCTGCATTCATAGTGGGACCCCTGGGAGCATACGACCCGGAGAACGAGAAGCTGATGAAGAGACTGGCATCAAAGGGATACCTGCGCCTCTTCAGGAAACTGTGTGTAAGTGATGCCATTCGCTGGTCGAGAATGATTTATATAGAACATACCTCAGGGGCTAGACAGTATGTAGGGTGAAATAAACCCAAAGTCAAGATAGAAGAAAGAATAGGTTCTAGTTAGTGGAATAGGAACACTATGTATAAAATGTAATAGATAGTCAGCCAATTGTCACAAATTACTGGAATACCCAAACTATTGTAAATAAAAAACAATGTATCATTCTTTTAAATAAAATCTGTTCTTATCAGCTTAATGGAGAGTACATAATCAGTGTCCTTTTTTACATAGAAGGAAGAGCACAGATTTGGACTTTCTTGGGGTGAAAGTAACAGAGTTACTCCTTTGTTGTTTTAGGTGGCGAGCAGGGAACCCAGTATTTCACCATTACTGTGGTTATTACTAATACCATGCAGTGAGAGGAAACATACCGGGGGGGCCTGCAAAGCCCCAAACCTGGTCCCACGGGACCCCACGTGGGTGCTTCTCACACGTGGCTATTCCCTCCTCTCTGTACTTCCTTACTTCGTACTGGCTGAGGGACCTGCACTCATAGAAGTGTATTCGTCCCAAAGTCCCTCCCCGGTAAACCATCACCTTGCGATCGAGTGGGTTTGTGATGGCGAAAGGGAGGTCGGTACACAACTCTCGGCCGATCCTCCAGGAATACCGTGATAGTGCGGGTACACCCTGGTAAGGGGGTTGTCATGTGTGTGTGGGTGTTCGCGTGGGTAAAGCAAGATGGACGACGAAGAGCCAAGGGGAAGAAACGAAGGAGATCGCCAGCCGGAAAGAAGAAACCGAATGCTGACCATATGGTTCCCTGCACCACCATCCTTCAAATGCACAGAGAGGACGCAGGGATGCCCATGGGAATGTGCGTCATCGGGGTGGTCTGGCTGCAAGCAATCACTAGTCCGACATCTAAAGGAAGCCCACAACAAGAAAATCAACGAATATATGAACATGTGTGCAGGGTGCTATCTGGTACTGACTATCCGGCCAAGCAATCACACGTGCATCCTCAACAGGCAGATGAGGGAGGAGCAAAGGGTTCCCCATTTTCGTTTCCAGTGCGACGTGCAATACTGCCACTACTCTGCCCCAACAAAGAGAGGATTGAATAACCACAAGGTAGCAACACATGTACGGCAGTGGAGGAGGAGAGACAACCAACGTCAGGCGGAGCAACGACAGGGGAACCAACAGGCTGAAGGCAATCCAGCAAGCGCCCAGCCCTCACAGGAAGTTGGGGAAAATAGGGATAACGAGCAGAGGGAGCAGCCACAGAATTACGAGCAACAGCAGCAAAGAGAAACACAAGGGCAACGAGAAAGGCACAGAGGGACACCTCCACCCAGGGATGGAGAAGTGGAAGGACCAGAGACACCACGCCCCGTCTCTGGGAGAAGTACACCAGTGTCACCACTGAGCCCAGACGATCAAGAAACGCGACTGAGGTTGATAACGCCGAGCCAGCTGCTCCAAAATGAACCCTCACCAAGAGAGGAATCACAGCACCCAGGGGACCTGACACCCCTCTTGCACATGCCAAGAATGCCACTGTCACCTCTAAGCCCCGATGAAGAACATGGTGGAGACAGTACCCGAACAGGGGAACAGATAATGCAAAGTCAAGAAACAAATGAAGGAAGACAAAGTAATCTCAGTGAATCCCCTACACCACTATCGCAAAGTGAAGCAACTCAAACACTAAGTGGTGAAGGCAACATACAGGAGCAGATTGGCATAACGCCTGAACCAAATGAAGAGCGAGATGAAGCTGAGGAGACATGGATACTGGAGCCGTTTCTGGGCACAGTGTATGAGATCCAGCGGAACCCGGACTGGGCAAGATTTGAAGAAGTACTGATTGAGATCGAGGTAGCAATACAAGCGGCAAACAGGATAAACATCTCTCAAGGACAGAACACGACCAGGAAAATCACCGATGCCAATGATTGCAAACAGATCCAGAGGCTGTACAAATACAACCGTCGCCGAGCAATACGGCTAATTGCCGAAGGGAACGGCGCAAGATGTGAAATAAGCAAGGAGAGAATAGAGGAACACTTCCAACACATGATGGTTGAAAAGGATTGTGACCTAAATACCGTGGAGCACATTCCCGAACCGCCACACGACAGACCAGAGATGGAAATGCAGCCCTTCACAGAGAAGGAAGTATTTACAAAACTAGCAGCAGCAGAGAATTCGTCACCAGGTGAAGACAGAATATCATATGATAACTGGAGAAAGGCTGACCCAAGATGCCGAGTTATGGCAGCCATATTCAACGTGTGTCTCAGAGCCAAGAGAATACCAGTCTCCTGGAAACGATACAGAACAATACTTGTCCCCAAAAAAGGTGGTAACCCAGAAGTCGTTTCAAATTGGAGGCCTATAACACTGAGCAGAACAATATACAAGGTGTACACGGGATGCCTCACAGCACGACTCAGAAGGTGGCTCGTTGACAACGAGGTACTGTGCGCCGCACAGAAAGGATTCATGCCAAGTGATGGGGTGATAGAACACAACTACATACTTCAACATCACATGGACGATGCACGACGGAACAATGGCGATACCTGCATAGCAGCACTCGACTTGACCAATGCATTTGGCTCAGTGTCACTGGACCTCATTAAAAGAGCGCTCAACCGTATAGGGGTGGGACGGGATTTTGAAACAGTAGCAGGAGACATCATCAGTGGCAAGACGACAAGAATACTAACAAAGGAAGGAGAAACAGAAGAGATACCAGTGCAATGCGGTGTGCAACAGGGGTGCCCAATAAGTGGTCTCCTGTTCAATATAGCGGTCGAACCACTGTTGCGGAAAATCGCGGCCGAAGGAATGATACTGGACCAACAGCACAAGCACCCATGCTTAGCATATGCAGACGATATAACCATCATTACAAAACAGCAAGATAATCTACAGCAACTCCTCTACATAGCAACAGAACAATGCAGTATGATGGGACTGGACCTAAATCCTAGCAAAAGCTCATCATTGCACCTGTCTGGACGAAGACCTCGAGGAATGCGCCAGACACAGTTCTACGTGGGAGAAACGCCCATCCAATGGAAGAGCGATGGCGAAGCAACGCTCTTCTTGGGACGACCAGTTGGGTTCCATCTTCTGCCAAACATCCAAACAGTAGAGGAACTAATGCAACTCGGGACCAAAATACTGACAAGCAAGCTAGCACCGTGGCAGAGAATAGATGCAGTCAAGACATTCATGTTCCCGGCAGGAGTGCATGCAATGAGGACTTGGCAACTGAGGAAAACTGACTGGGCACGCCTGGACAACGAAATGAAGACAATGCTTAAACACACGCTACATCTACCGTCAAGAGCGTCGAATGAGTACTTGTACGGAAGCAGTAAAGCTGGAGCGTGTGGTGTCCCACTCGCGGCAGAAGACTCTGACATTTTCCTGGTGGATACCGCATATAAATTACTCACGTCACCGGATCCTAACGTCAGGGAAATAGCCAGAGAAGAATGCCGGCGAGTGGCAACAATGACAACACGACAGGAGCCAAGCATGACCGACGCATGCATGTACTTAACACAGGGAGAGATGCAAACGCGAGGAGGAGACCACCAAACCATCTGGTCTAGAGCCAGGTGTGCCTCAGGCCGAATGGGGGTTTCCTGGATAGCAGAGGGAGGAGACAACATCAAGATAAAATGCACTGACTCCATCATTGAAGAAAAAGATAGAAGGAAGGTAGCCAAAACCATCCGGAGCCAGCGACGACAGATGAGAGATGAAGTTCTGCAGAATAAGCCTGACCAAGGGAAAGTGATGAAGCTCGTAGCACAAGAGAGAGCATCATCAGCATTTGTTCGAAATGGAGCGTATACAACCTTCGCAGACTGGCGTTTCATACACCGAGCAAGACTGAACCTACTCCCCGTCAATGGAGCGAAGCGAGGCCAGAATAGGGATCGGAGATGTCGTCGGTGCAATAGAGAAGAAACGCTCCCACATGTAGTAAACCACTGCATGATACACTCTCGAGCCATGCAAAAGCGACATAATGCCCTGGTGGATAGAGTACGAAAAGCCGCAGAAGGTCGACATTGGAAGGTCATGTCGGCAAATGAACGAGTACCAGGAGCAGCAGACAATGGACGTCCAGACCTGGTGATTGAAAAGAACCGAGAAGTGATCCTGATCGACGTCACCTGCCCATTCGAGAATGGACAAGAGGCCTTTAAAGAAGCAAGACTGAGGAAAGAAGAAAAGTATGCAGAACTGGCAGCAGAGATGAGAAGACAATACCAGCAGGTGAAGGTGGCTGCATTCATAGTGGGACCCCTGGGAGCATACGACCCGGAGAACGAGAAGCTGATACACCTCCGACACTCGGGTACACCTCAGACACTCCCAGGTACACCTCTGACACTCCCAGGTACAACTCTCTCACTCCCAGGTACATCTCTGACACTCCCAGGTGCACCTCCGACACTCCCAGGTACACCACTGACACTCCCAGGTATACCTCTGACACTCCCAGGTACACCTCTGACACTCCCAGGTACACACCTCCCAGGTACACCTCCTCCCAGGTACCTCTGACACTCCAGGTACACCTCACTCCCAGGTACTCTAACACTCCCAGGTGACACTCCCAGGTACACCCCCAGGTCACCTCAGACACTCCCAGGTACACCCCAGACATCCCAGGTACACCTCTGACACTCCCAGATACACCTCCGACACTCGGGTACACCTCAGACACTCCCAGGTACACCTCTGACCTCCCCAGGTACAACTCTCTCACTCCCAGGTACAACTCTGACACTCCCAGGTACACCCCAGTCACTCCAAGTACCACCCTGACCTCCCAGGTATGCCTCTGATTGCTCTCAGGCACACCCCTGATGCTCCCAGGTACACCTCTGACACTCCCAGGTACACCCCTGACACTCCCAGGTACACATCTGACACTCCCAGGTACACACCTGACACTCCCATGTACACCTCATACACTCCCATGTACACCTCAAACACTCCCAGGTACACCCCTGACACTCCCAGGTACACCTCAGACACTCCCAGGTACACTTCAGACACTCTCAGGTACACCCCTGACACTCCCATGTACACCTCTGACACTCCCAGGTGCACCTCTCACACTCCCAGGTACACCTCTGACACTCCCAGTTACACCTTTGACACACTGCCAAATTGCACCTCCGAACCTCCCAGGTATACGTGACACTCCCAGGTACACCACTGACACTCCAGGTACACCTCCAGCCCCAGGTACACCTGACACTCCCAGAACACCATGACCTCCCAGGTACACCTCAGACTCTCCCCAGGTACCTCAGACACTCCCAGGTACACCTCAGACACTCCCAGGTACCCCTGACACTCCCAGGTACCTCAGAACCTCCCAGGTACACCTCAGACACTGCCAGGTGCACCTCAGACACTCCCAGGTATACAGCTGACACTCCCAGGTACACCACTGACACTCCCAGGTACACCCCTGACACTCCTAGGTACACCTGACACTCCCAGGTGCACCTCTGAAACTCCCAGGTGCACCTCTGACACTCCCAGGTGCACCTCAGACACTCCCAGGTACACCTCTC
>NW_024753974.1:0-17100 GCF_018991925.1 Homarus americanus
CGCCTATTTCATTTAAACAATTTATTTTATTTTATTTTATTTTATCTTAGTTATTTATTTATTTATTTATTTATTGTTTATATCTTTATTTGTTACTAGCTCTTGTTTGTTGCACCCACCTCCCGAATTGATGACCTACTATACAATCGTGCCTGCACGAATGTTACCAACTTACCGTTAGGCGATTTGGGTAACCGAAATTAACGCTCTCCTACCACCAACCATTTCGATTGTCAAGAAAATTATCTTCAGAACAGTTCTTTGGCCCTGAGAAGGGCCGAGTTATAGATGTCTGGTAGGTTTTGTTGTGCTTGTTCTTTTTCCCCAAGGAAGAGGACTTAAGCACGCTCTCCGCGGATGCGCCGGGCCAGCTGGATGTCCTTGGGCATGATGGTAACGCGCTTGGCGTGAATGGCACACAGGTTGGTGTCCTCGAAAAGACCCACCAGGTAAGCCTCAGAGGCTTCCTGCAGAGCCATGACGGCAGACGACTGGAAGCGCAGGTCAGTCTTGAAATCCTGGGCGATCTCACGCACCAGGCGCTGGAAGGGCAGCTTCCTGATGAGTAGCTCTGTGCTCTTCTGGTAACGACGGATCTCACGAAGGACGACGGTTCCGGGCCTGTAACGATGGGGCTTCTTGACACCACCGGTGGCTGGGGCGGACTTGCGAGCTGCCTTGGTGGCAAGCTGCTTCCGTGGAGCCTTGCCTCCAGTGGACTTGCGGGCAGTCTGTTTAGTACGGGCCATCTCGACGACGAAATAGTCAATACGGGCGGCCCGGCAGGCGGGCGGGCTTATATACAGACATTCTCCACCTCAGTGGCCACCTCATTGGCCACGAGTGCCGCATGCGTCATCCGCAAGCTACGCCCCACCTCCAAGAGGGAGGGACGGCCTTGGATGAACGATACTACCGCTGCGTCCACAGCACGCCACCTACTCCCACCAAACCGTGGGCGAAGCCACACCAGGACCACCTGTAGTAGCCACCACAACAACATGACTGGACGAGGCAAAGGAGGCAAGGGACTTGGAAAGGGTGGCGCCAAGCGTCATCGTAAGGTGCTTCGTGACAACATCCAGGGTATCACCAAGCCCGCCATTCGGCGTCTAGCTCGGCGTGGAGGTGTTAAACGTATATCCGGCCTCATCTACGAGGAGACCCGCGGCGTCCTCAAGGTGTTTCTGGAGAACGTCATCCGTGACGCCGTCACCTACACCGAGCACGCAAAAAGGAAGACCGTCACCGCCATGGATGTGGTTTATGCCCTGAAACGGCAGGGCCGCACCCTTTATGGTTTTGGTGGTTAATCAACCTGATGGACGGGCGCACACCACCACCACCACCACGACAAACAAATATACGGACCTAATTTTAGGTCCACATTTAAATCGCTAAAGAGTTGGTTAGACACTGAGTAAATCGTTGAAAATATATCCAATAACATGATCCTCTCTAATTCTGGACTTGTGGTATGAGTATAGGTTGTGCGTGAACGTGTTGGAACCACTTCCTAATAATTGTCAGTCAGTCAACATTCACCTAACCTCCAGGTACCTCACCTAACTTCCTGTAGCGTCACCGAACCTCACGAAATGTAACCCAATGTAGTTTATAATCTATCCTAACATGACATAACATAACCACGCACTATATTACTTCGGTAAGAGTAATGAGTTTTAATACGCAAAGTTGAAGTTAGCATTCATTCATACATACATACATACATACATACATAACATGCTAGTGGCAGGGGGGATTGAAGTGAATTTTAGGAGGATAGAATAGGTGCAGTGGCTAAACAGCGCTTGCGTGAGGGACTTTAAGCAGCAACTCGCCTGGATGCGGCAGGATAGAGTCAGGTCAAGCGTCCGGTGCATGTTGGGTTCCGCCATGGTTTCTCAGTGTTTGGTCGGCTTGATTGTGTGTGTGTTGTTTTCTTGTTTGGAGGAAATGTCTTGGTATTCTTCTTCTTAGCTTGAAGTTGATTTTCTTCTAACTCTTCTCCTCTTGTTGTTCGTCTTCCCCGTGTCTGCTATCATTCTGTAAAGACTCTATATATGTATGTAGGTATGAGTGAGTAACAGTTGCCGGTTACAGTGATACTTCATATTCGCTGGTGTTGTACTGTATGGCTTCGGTATTTCTTAATATACAAACGGCACCGTTAGGGGATTGAGGTATTTAAAAACCAGCCTACATTACTTATATATAGAAATAGATAATGTGGCTTGGACAATAATGACGACTACTCTCTCCTACCTAACCCAAACAAGGGCTTTTCGAAAGTATACATTGGACACAATTGACTTAGTACATACATTGGTGGTTTAACAAAAGCCCTCATTAGAGAAAGGTGAAGGAGCACACAGTGAACATACAGATTAATGTTTGCACGCATAGATCATGTAAGGTGAGGTGTTGAACACCAGACACGTAGTGTAGTAACTCCCTCACAGATGGCGTTATGAGGGGCCTGATGATGTAGCAGTTACCTCACAGATGGTGTTATGAGGAACTTCACATGATGATGCTGTAGCAAAACATTCACTACGTGGTGTCGTAGCATCTTGGGGACACCACGTGGTCCACATGACTCACTCATTCAAGTGGGTGAGGTGTGGTCCCAGGCCTCTCTATCGTGGAGTCTCAGGGGAAGTATAACCGGGTACCTGGGACCTCACTGTGTGAAGGTGGTTAGCTAGCTTGGGTAAGACTCAACTGCCGAGTTGTTTTTCACTGAGTTAAGCACTGTTCACCACTATTCATCACTGGTTCCATTCCTTTGCCAAATGAGATAGTACCTTATGGCAAGAACTTGTTGATAGTCCGGTGGGGAGGAGGGTTCAGGGGAGTGAGTTGGTATCGGCCAACATATAAATAATAATAATAATAATAATTAACGGTTTATTGAAAGTGCTTGGCAGCCAGAAGGCTGAAAATATACAGTTACATATTTGGGGAATGGGTTACGAATTACAAATAATATACAAGTAACATGAGTGACACAAATAAGACATATAATAACTAGCTGGGGAAAAGCTCAAACTACAGTTCATTTCAACATAGTGACAGTGCAAGGAGTAGTGTTTACTGGGAGTGAGTACACTGATTTATTACAAGTTATCGATAATTTTTACAATGGTTGGGACTGGGCTGTTCTTATAGAGATCAGTTCGTGCACGTATGGGCTGGATGCGGTTGTGGTGTCGAAGAGCAATTCTCGGACTAGGGATCTCAGGTGGTAGTAGGAGCCGGTGTCGGGGATGGTGTAGAAGCTTCTTACCAAATTTGCAGATGAGGTCGTGGTGATGGTCAGTGAGAGTCTAAAGGGTCGGTCAGTGTGTTGAGCGCTTCTTGATATGTGGAGTAGGAAGGGTAGAGAATAATCTTGCATGGCCTCTTTTGCACTTTTTCTAGGTGTTTACGTTGTGTGGCATTTAGGGAGGAAGACCAGGTGGAGGAGGCATAGGTGAGCTTGGGAAGTATGAATGTTGTGTAAACACTGAGGAGCTCGTGTGCAGGAACACCGAGGGACTTGAGTCGGCGTAGGAGGTGGAGACGGAAACTGGAGGATTTGATAACTTCACTGACGTGTGGTTTCTAATTTAGTTTGTTGTCTATATGTATGTGTGTGTGTGTGTGTATATACTACTGTACTTTTTAGATCCTCCTACGCAACCTAACCTATTATAGTTAAGTATAGTAGGCTATACACTATTTTGTTAGTATGTGTTATAAAATGTAATTGCATGTTATTATTATTAATATTATTATTATTAATATTATTATTATTCTTATTATTATTAGTATTATTATTATTATTATTATTATTTTTATTATTGTTATTATTATTACATACTAATATAATACTAAGTTGCCCACCAGATTTCCTCAGAGATGGGAGGAGCACATTGGCGGCGGTGTTGTTTATACTCCGCCCGATTACTGATTCCTATTCACCGAGCCAGAGCTGGCGGGCGGCGTGTTATGTGCCACGTTTTGTTTCCCATTGGGCGTACCGCTCAGCTGGGGAGTTGGAGATTTCATAAAAAGAAAGTTTGAGTGGAGAGCACACCTTTTCCTTCACATACAGTTATCTTAGACCATCTACTAGTATAATAGTTTGCACAAAAATACTCTACACTCTTTATAGGTTATTGTTATGTTGTTGTTTTTTTTTTTACTTCTCATCAGATTGTGCATTCAACTAATATACACTAATAGTGTGTTTATTATTATGTTTTATAGTATTATTTCGTAAAATATTGGGTAACACAATTATAGTCACTAGTATAGTCTATTATATTATTGGGGTTTATAGCAGTTTGTGGTCTAATAGTATCATGCTTTATGAGTGGTGTTCTATGTAGTGATGATTAGGCAATAAAATATGCTTTGGGTGTTTATAGCAGTTTGTGGTCTACTAGTATCATGCTTTATGGGTGGTGTTCTATGTAGTGATGATTAGGCCATAAAATATGCTTTTGGTTTATTGCTAACAAAATATACTTTGCTCTACCGCTGTAGTGCAATACATGGTGAAACTTACATACACCGTTAATAAAGTATTGATGGAAGAAGAAGTAAGAGGAAGAATTGTGGAGGTAATGAACAGTGAGACAATGTATAGCCTCCGGGATGGCGGCAGCGTTTCTGTTATTAATATATAATAAGACAATAGGAAAATATGTTGTTGTCTCTACCTGGATTATTACCTTTGCGATAGCATGGTTAAATTTGGGGAGGACAGAGGAAGGAGCAGGAGGTTAGGAAGGGATTTGTAGTGGGAGAGATAGTGTCTGTGATCCTCGGATCACCACTCCTCGGATTATGTCAGTTCAAGTTTAGAAGCTCAATCAACTTTCCCTGATTACGAATTGGCAACCTTTCGATTTACAACAGGTACCTACTTACTGCTACAGTAGGTAGGTGAACAGGGACCAAGGGGGCTAGGAAGAGTGTCCAAACAACTTGCCTGTGTGATGTAGTCGTGGCCAGAATTAGGTTAGGATACAGACACATCTGGCTAGTTAGTAACGCTGTACCCATACCGGAACACTCAGCATGTAAACTTTGTGATACACCTTTAAAGCACTATATTATTGAATGTGACACTGTCAAAGACATCTTGAACTATGTCATTACTTCATTGAGGACATTACATTCTTGCTGTTTATCCCAAATTGGCTAGCCCACACACTGATTAGTCTACAATTACAATATGACTCCAATGTATGCTGCTGGTAAATGTGTACTGTCAATGAACCAGAGTGAAAATAAGGTCGCCTCCCTTGCTGCTGCTGCTGCTTCTTGCGCCCTTCTAAGTCCCGTTTAAGTCCCCCACCCCAGGCCCCCACAACCGCCCTTCACATCTACACCATTCAAAATCAATTTCACTCAATTTCCACAAGACTATGCTAATTACACGTAAAATAGAGTGTTATCCTGCAAAACGTTGATGTCGTATATTTCTCTCTTTAAGTGATATCCTGTGGCTCCGAAAGGAGCCTGTTTGGTTAGGTTGTCTTGTGTGAACGAACCTTGGGTTCTTATTTCTTCTCTGTCTTCTTGGGGAGGAGCACAGCTTGGATGTTAGGAAGGACACCCCCTTGGGCAATGGTGACTCCAGACAGGAGCTTGTTCAGCTCCTCGTCATTGCGAATGGCAAGCTGAAGATGACGCGGGATAATGCGGGTCTTCTTGTTGTCGCGGGCGGCGTTACCGGCCAGCTCGAGCACTTCTGCTGCCAGGTACTCCATGACGGCTGCAAGGTACACAGGGGCACCTGCACCAACACGCTCAGCATAGTTGCCTTTACGCAAGAGACGGTGGATCCTACCCACGGGGAACTGGAGTCCGGCCCTGCTAGAACGGGACTTTGACTTGCCCTTCACCTTGCCTCCCTTGCCGCGTCCTGACATGTTGCTGCTGCTGCTTTTCGTGATAGGAGTTAAATTTCCGCCCGCCACCTTGGTCTTTTATACCAAGCTCAGGATCAGGCCAGGTGGCCGTCTCGCGGACCCAACCAATGTAAGAGAGCCGTAGCTGCAGCCAGTCTGATCCTGAGCGGCCCGCTCGGTATATAAGGAAAAGTTAGTCGGGCCAGTTTTCAATTCTCTCGCTCCGCGCCACGAGTAACTGTGCCGCCATGCCTCCCAAAACTTCCGGAAAGGCTGCCAAGAAGGCTGGAAAGGCCCAGAAGGCCATTGCCAAGGGTGACAAGAAGAAGAAGCGCAGGAGGAAGGAAAGCTACAGCATCTACATCTACAAGGTACTGAAGCAAGTGCACCCCGACACAGGAGTCTCCTCCAAAGCTATGTCCATCATGAACTCTTTCGTGAACGACATCTTCGAGCGCATCGCTGCCGAGGCTTCCCGCCTGGCGCACTACAACAAACGCTCCACCATTACAAGTCGGGAAATCCAGACAGCTGTCCGACTCTTGCTGCCCGGTGAACTGGCCAAGCATGCCGTGTCTGAGGGCACCAAGGCTGTCACCAAGTACACCTCTTCCAAGTAAGAGGTTACTTGTGCACAACAAACACGCCATCCCACTACTACAACTTAATCGGCTCCATCGGAGCCACAGTTACATGTTAAAGAGACAGTTACCGACAGTGATGTATTGAGAGGGAAATAATAAAAAAATTATAATAATCTGCATTCTCTATTGGCGTAGAAACAGGACTAAATCGAAACATAATAAATAAATAAATAAATAAATTCTGCGTGGAGTAGTTTCACACCCACTGCAAAGTGACATACCTGGAGTGTGTTTGGGCTTCATTTCTTGTTTGCAGCACGCCTATTTCATGTAAACAATTTATTTTATTTTATTTTATTTTATCTTAGTTATTTATTTATTTATTTATTTATTGTTTATATCTTTATTTGTTACTAGCTCTTGTTTGTTGCACCCACCTCCCGAATTGATGACCTACTATACAATCGTGCCTGCACGAATGTTACCAACTTACCGTTAGGCGATTTGGGTAACCGAAATTAACGCTCTCCTACCACCAACCATTTCGATTGTCAAGAAAATTATCTTCAGAACAGTTCTTTGGCCCTGAGAAGGGCCGAGTTATAGATGTCTGGTAGGTTTTGTTGTGCTTTTTGTTTTCCCCAAGGAAGAGGACTTAAGCACGCTCTCCGCGGATGCGCCGGGCCAGCTGGATGTCCTTGGGCATGATGGTAACGCGCTTGGCGTGAATGGCACACAGGTTGGTGTCCTCGAAAAGACCCACCAGGTAAGCCTCAGAGGCTTCCTGCAGAGCCATGACGGCAGACGACTGGAAGCGCAGGTCAGTCTTGAAATCCTGGGCGATCTCACGCACCAGGCGCTGGAAGGGCAGCTTACGATGAGTAGCTCTGTGTCAACGACGGATCTCACGAAGGGCGACGGTTCCGGGCCTGTAACGATGGGGCTTCTTGACACCACCGGTGGCTGGGGCGGACTTGCGAGCTGCCTTGGTGGCAAGCTGCTTCCGTGGAGCCTTGCCTCCAGTGGACTTGCGGGCAGTCTGTTTAGTACGGGCCATCTCGACGACGAAATAGTCAATACGGGCGGCCCGGCAGGCGGGCGGGCTTATATACAGACATTCTCCACCTCAGTGGCCACCTCATTGGCCACGAGTGCCGCATGCGTCATCCGCAAGCTACGCCCCACCTCCAAGAGGGAGGGACGGCCTTGGATGAACGATACTACCGCTGCGTCCCACGCCACCTACTCCCACCAAACCGTGGGCGAAGACACTCTCTCTCCCTCACCATGAACGGATACGAGTTTGTTAACGTGGCGCGGATACGTCCGGACACGCCGACCTGCCCCAAGAAACTAAACCTCCTAGTTCTCCAGAAGTTTTTCGAAGCTAATGGGATCGTGGGGGTCACCAAGGTAGAACGCCTAAAGCTCCATGGTGACATCAAGATCACCTTCGCCGAGATGGGCATGCCCGCTCAACTCGCGGAGATCCCAGACATCAACGGCATTCCTTTTAAAATGTTTGCCTTCATGTGGGACAACTTGAAGCTGGGTGTAATCTCCCACGCCGAAATTGCCCACATGGACAAAGCAGAGCTGAGTGAGCTCCTCAAGGAGCAGCAGCTCCAAGTTGTGAAGAAGCTGTCCGACACCACTGCCTCCCGGACACCACTCCACCCTACCCAAGGAAGCTCAACTGGCGTGGGTAACTATGCCAGTCAAGCCCTACTGCAGACCGAAACGGTGTTACAAATGCCAGCACTATGGACACACTGTAAACAAGTGTGAGGCGCAGGAAGACACCTGCTCCATGTGTGGCAGCCCTGGACACCGCTACACGGCCTGCCCCAACACAGAGAAAAAATGCGTTGCCTGTGGTGGCCCACACTCCTCCGCCGACCGGACCTGCCCCAGATGGAAGGAGGAATGCAGGGTAGCCAAGGCTCGTCTTGAGAAAAAACTGAGCTACAAAGAGGCCCTCCTTGCTGTACGCTCCCAAGAAAAGAAAAAACCAGCAGTAAAGAAAAACCAAGAAAAGAAAACTCAACAGAAGCAGCCCACCACACAGAACCAAGAACACCACGTGGCCCGTGGTGCTGAAGCCCACGCGGCCAGTGGTGCTGAAGCCCACGTGGTCAACCTCTCCCTCTCTGAATTCTTCCACACCTATGAGGACTTAAAATACGAGGAAGACGAACAAGAAGACCCAAACACAAACGAATGGACAATTCAAGAGAGCAAGAAGAGAAGGAGAGAGAGAAGAAAATCGACATCAAGCTAAGAAGACCAAGACATCCCCTCCACACAAGAAACCAAAACACAATCAAGCCGACCAAGCACTGAACATCCATTGCCCAACCCAACACGCACCTGACGCCTGACCTGACGCTTGACCTGACGCTTGACCTGACGCTAGCCTGGCCTTGTCTTGTCGCCTCCCTGCCGCGTCCAGCCGGGTTGTTGCTGCTGCCCCCATCTTATAATCCCTCACGCAAGCGGTGTTTAGCCACTGCATCTGCTCTCTCCTCCTAAAATTCACTTCAATCCTCCCTTTATTCTTCTCCTGAACCTCCTTCCCCCCTGTCACTAGCATTTTTCGATTCGATTCGGCGAAGCCACACCAGGACCACCTGTAGTAGCAACCACAACAACATGACTGGACGAGGCAAAGGAGGCAAGGGACTTGGAAAGGGTGGCGCCAAGCGTCATCGTAAGGTGCTTCGTGACAACATCCAGGGTATCACCAAGCCCGCCATTCGTCGTCTAGCTCGGCGTGGAGGTGTTAAACGTATATCCGGCCTCATCTACGAGGAGACCCGCGGCGTCCTCAAGGTGTTTCTGGAGAACGTCATCCGTGACGCCGTCACCTACACCGAGCACGCAAAAAGGAAGACCGTCACCGCCATGGATGTGGTTTATGCCCTGAAACGGCAGGGCCGCACCCTTTATGGTTTTGGTGGTTAATCAACCTGATGGACGGGCGCACACCACCACCACCACCACGACAAACAAATATACGGACCTAATTTTAGGTCCACATTTAAATCGCTAAAGAGTTGGTTAGACACTGAGTAAATCGTTGAAAATATATCCAATAACATGATCCTCTCTAATTCTGGACTTGTGGTATGAGTATAGGTTGTGTGTGAACGTGTTGGAACCACTTCCTAATAATTGTCAGTCAGTCAGTCAACATTCACCTAACCTCCAGGTACCTCACCTAACTTCCTGTAGCGTCACCAAACCTCACGAAATGTAACCCAATGTAGTTTATAATCTATCCTAACATGACATAACATAACCACGCACTATATTACTTCGGTAAGAGTAATGAGTTTTAATACGCAAAGTTGCAGTTAGCATTCATTCATACATACATACATACATACATACATAACATGCTAGTGGCAGGGGGGATTGAAGTGAATTTTAGGAGGATAGAATAGGTGCAGTGGCTAAACAGCGCTTGCGTGAGGGACTTTAAGCAGCAACTCGCCTGGATGCGGCAGGATAGAGTCAGGTCAAGCGTCCGGTGCATGTTGGGTTCCGCCATGGTTTCTCAGTGTTTGGTCGGCTTGATTGTGTGTGTGTTGTTTTCTTGTTTGGAGGAAATGTCTTGGTATTCTTCTTCTTAGCTTGAAGTTGATTTTCTTCTAACTCTTCTCCTCTTGTTGTTCGTCTTCCCCGTGTCTGCTATCATTCTGTAAAGACTCTATATATGTATGTAGGTATGAGTGAGTAACAGTTGCCGGTTACAGTGATACTTCATATTCGCTGGTGTTGTACTGTATGGCTTCGGTATTTCTTAATATACAAACGGCACCGTTAGGGGATTGAGGTATTTAAAAACCAGCCTACATTACTTATATATAGAAATAAATAATGTGGCTTGGACAATAATGACGACTACTCTCTCCTACCTAACCCAAACAAGGGCTTTTCGAAAGTATACATTGGACACAATTGACTTAGTACATACATTGGTGGTTTAACAAAAGCCCTCATTAGAGAAAGGTGAAGGAGCACACAGTGAACATACAGATTAATGTTTGCACGCATAGATCATGTAAGGTGAGGTGTTGAACACCAGACACGTAGTGTAGTAACTCCCTCACAGATGGCGTTATGAGGGGCCTGAGGATGTAGCAGTTACCTCACAGATGGTGTTATGAGGAACTTCACATGATGATGCTGTAGCAAAACATTCACTACGTGGTGTCGTAGCATCTTGGGGACACCACGTGGTCCACATGACTCACTCATTCAAGTGGGTGAGGTGTGGTCCCAGGCCTCTCTATCGTGGAGTCTCAGGGGAAGTATAACCGGGTACCTGGGACCTCACTGTGTGAAGGTGGTTAGCTAGCTTGGGTAAGACTCAACTGCCGAGTTGTTTTTCACTGAGTTAAGCACTGTTCACCACTATTCATCACTGGTTCCATTCCTTTGCCAAATGAGGTAGTACCTTATGGCAAGAACTTGTTGATAGTCCGGTGGGGAGGAGGGTTCAGGGGAGTGAGTTGGTATGGGCCAACATATAAATAATAATAATAATAATAATAATAATAATTAACGGTTTATTGAAAGTGCTTGGCAGCCAGAAGGCTGAAAATATACAGTTACATATTTGGGGAATGGGTTACGAATTACAAATAATATACAAGTAACATGAGTGACACAAATAAGACATATAATAACTAGCTGGGGAAAAGCTCAAACTACAGTTCATTTCAACATAGTGACAGTGCAAGGAGTCGTGTTTACTGGGAGTGAGTACACTGATTTATTACAAGTTATCGATAATTTTTACAATGGTTGGGACTGGGCTGTTCTTATAGAGATCAGTTCGTGCACGTATGGGCTGGATGCGGTTGTGGTGTCGAAGAGCAATTCTCGGACTAGGGATCTCAGGTGGTAGTAGGAGCCGGTGTCGGGGATGGTGTAGAAGCTTCTTACCAAATTTGCAGATGAGGTCGTGGTGATGGTCAGTGAGAGTCTAAAGGGTCGGTCAGTGTGTTGAGCGCTTCTTGATATGTGGAGTAGGAAGGGTAGAGAATAATCTTGCATGGCCTCTTTTGCACTTTTTCTAGGTGTTTACGTTGTGTGGCATTTAGGGAAGAAGACCAGGTGAGCTTGGGAAGTATGAATGTTGTGTAAACACTGAGGAGCTCGTGTGCAGGAACACCGAGGGACTTGAGTCGGCGTAGGAGGTGGAGACGGAAACTGGAGGATTTGATAACTTCACTGACGTGTGGTTTCTAATTTAGTTTGTTGTCTATATGTATGTGTGTGTGTGTGTATATACTACTGTACTTTTTAGATCCTCCTACGCAACCTAACCTATTATAGTTAAGTATAGTAGGCTATACACTATTTTGTTAGTATGTGTTATAAAATGTAATTGCATGTTATTATTATTAATATTATTATTATTAATATTATTATTATTCTTATTATTATTAGTATTATTATTATTATTATTATTATTTTTATTATTGTTATTATTATTACATACTAATATAATACTAAGTTGCCCACCAGATTTCCTCAGAGATGGGAGGAGCACATTGGCGGCGGTGTTGTTTATACTCCGCCCGATTACTGATTCCTATTCACCGAGCCAGAGCTGGCGGGCGGCGTGTTATGTGCCACGTTTTGTTTCCCATTGGGCGTACCGCTCAGCTGGGGAGTTGGAGATTTCATAAAAAGAAAGTTTGAGTGGAGAGCACACCTTTTCCTTCACATACAGTTATCTTAGACCATCTACTAGTATAATAGTTTGCACAAAAATACTCTACACTCTTTATAGGTTATTGTTATGTTGTTGTTTTTTTTTTTACTTCTCATCAGATTGTGCATTCAACTAATATACACTAATAGTGTGTTTATTATTATGTTTTATAGTATTATTTCGTAAAATATTGGGTAACACAATTATAGTCACTAGTATAGTCTATTATATTATTGGGGTTTATAGCAGTTTGTGGTCTAATAGTATCATGCTTTTTGAGTGGTGTTCTATGTAGTGATGATTAGGCAATAAAATATGCTTTGGGGGTTTATAGCAGTTTTTGTGGTCTACTAGTATCATGCTTTATGGGTGGTGTTCTATGTAGTGATGATTAGGCCATAAAATATGCTTTTGGTTTATTGCTAACAAAATATACTTTGCTCTACCGCTGTAGTGCAAAACATGGTGAAACTTACATACACCGTTAATAAAGTATTGATGGAAGAAGAAGTAAGAGGAAGAATTGTGGAGGTAATGAACAGTGAGACAATGTATAGCCTCCGGGATGGCGGCAGCGTTTCTGTTATTAATATATAATAAGACAATAGGAAAATATGTTGTTGTCTCTACCTGTATTATTACCTTTGCGATAGCATGGTTAAATTTGGGGAGGACAGAGGAAGGAGCAGGAGGTTAGGAAGGGATTTGTAGTGGGAGAGATAGTGTCTGTGATCCTCGGATCACCACTCCTCGGATTATGTCAGTTCAAGTTTAGAAGCTCAATCAACTTTCCCTGATTACGAATTGGCAACCTTTCGATTTACAACAGGTACCTACTTACTGCTACAGTAGGTAGGTGAACAGGGACCAAGGGGGCTAGGAAGAGTGTCCAAACAACTTGCTCCTGCCTGCCTGTGTGATGTAGTCGTGGCCAGAATTAGGTTAGGATACAGACACATCTGGCTAGTTAGTAACGCTGTACCCATACCGGAACACTCAGCATGTAAACTTGGTGATACACCTTTAAAGCACTACTATATTATTGAATGTGACACTGTCAAAGACTTCAGGCCACCTCCCTTATTGTATCTTGAACTATGTCATTACTTCATTGAGGACATTACATTCTTGCTGTTTATCCCAAATTGGCTAGCTAGCCCACACTGATTAGTCTACAATTACAATATGACTCCAATGTATGCTGCTGGTAAATGTGTACTGTCAATGAACCAGAGTGAAAATAAGGTCGCCTCCCTGGCTCCTGCTGCTTCTTGCGCCCTTCTAAGTCCCGTTTAAGTCCCCCACCCCAGGCCCCCACAACCGCCCTTCACATCTACACCATTCAAAATCAATTTCACTCAATTTCCACAAGACTATGCTAATTACACATAAAATAGAGTGTTATCCTGCAAAACGTTGATGTCGTATATTTCTCTCTTTAAGTGATATCCTGTGGCTCCGAAAGGAGCCTGTTTGGTTAGGTTGTCTTGTGTGAACGAACCTTGGGTTCTTATTTCTTCTCTGTCTTCTTGGGGAGGAGCACAGCTTGGATGTTAGGAAGGACACCCCCTTGGGCAATGGTGACTCCAGATAGGAGCTTGTTCAGCTCCTCGTCATTGCGAATGGCAAGCTGAAGATGACGCGGGATAATGCGGGTCTTCTTGTTGTCGCGGGCGGCGTTACCGGCCAGCTCGAGCACTTCTGCTGCCAGGTACTCCATGACGGCTGCAAGGTACACAGGGGCACCTGCACCAACACGCTCAGCATAGTTGCCTTTCCGCAAGAGACGGTGGATCCTACCCACGGGGAACTGGAGTCCGGCCCTGCTAGAACGGGACTTTGACTTGCCCTTCACTTTGCCTCCCTTGCAGCGTCCTGACATGTTGCTGCTGCTGCTTTTCGTGATAGGAGTTAAATTTCCGCCCGCCACCTTGGTCTTTTATACCAAGCTCAGGATCAGGCCAGGTGGCCGTCTCGCGGACCCAACCAATGTAAGAGAGCCGTAGCTGCAGCCAGTCTGATCCTGAGCGGCCCGCTCGGTATATAAGGAAAAGTTAGTCGGGCCAGTTTTCAATTCTCTCGCTCCGCGCCACGAGTAACTGTGCCGCCATGCCTCCCAAAACTTCCCGAAAGGCTGCCAAGAAGGCTGGAAAGGCCCAGAAGGCCATTGCCAAGGGTGACAAGAAGAAGAAGCGCAGGAGGAAGGAAAGCTACAGCATCTACATCTACAAGGTACTGAAGCAAGTGCACCCCGACACAGGAGTCTCCTCCAAAGCTATGTCCATCATGAACTCTTTCGTGAACGACATCTTCGAGCGCATCTCTGCCGAGGCTTCCCGCCTGGCGCACTACAACAAACGCTCCACCATTACAAGTCGGGAAATCCAGACAGCTGTCCGACTCTTGCTGCCCGGTGAACTGGCCAAGCATGCCGTGTCTGAGGGCACCAAGGCTGTCACCAAGTACACCTCTTCCAAGTAAGAGGTTACTTGTGCACAACAAACACGCCATCCCACTACTACAACTTAATCGGCTCCATCGGAGCCACAGTTACATGTTAAAGAGACAGTTACCGACAGTGATATATTGAGAGGGAAATAAAAAAAATAAAATTATAATAATCTGCATTCTCTATTGGCGTAGAAACAGGACTAAATCGAAACATAATAAATAAATAAATAAATTCTGCGTGGAGTGACATACATGGAGTGTGTTTGGGCTTCATTTCATGTTTGCAGCACGCCTAATTCATGTAAACAATTTATTTTATTTTATTGTATTTTATTGTATTTTCTTTTATTTTATTTATTTATTTACTTACTTATTCTTTATACATTTATTTGTTACTAGCTCTTGTTTGTTGCACCCACCCACCTCCCGAATTGATGACCTACTAACCACAATCATTACTTACCTGAATATTTATAACTTACCGTTGAAGCGATTTGGGTAACGAAATTAACGCTCTCCTACCACCAACCATTTCGATTGTCATGAAAATTATCTTCAGAACAGTTCTTTGGCCCTGAGAAGGGCCGAGTTATAGATGTCTGGTAGGTTTTGTTGTGCTTTTTCTTTTTCCCCAAGGAAGAGGACTTAAGCACGCTCTCCGCGGATGCGCCGGGCCAGCTGGATGTCCTTGGGCATGATGGTAACGCGCTTGGCGTGAATGGCACACAGGTTGGTGTACTCGAAAAGACCCACCAGGTAAGCCTCAGAGGCTTCCTGCAGAGCCATGACGGCAGACGACTGGAAGCGCAGGTCAGTCTTGAAATCCTGGGCGATCTCACGCACCAGGCGCTGGAAGGGCAGCTTCCTGATGAGTAGCTCTGTGCTCTTCTGGTAACGACGGATCTCACGAAGGGCGACGGTTCCGGGCCTGTAACGATGGGGCTTCTTGACACCACCGGTGGCTGGGGCGGACTTGCGAGCTGCCTTGGTGGCAAGCTGCTTCCGTGGAGCCTTGCCTCCAGTGGACTTGCGGGCAGTCTGTTTAGTACGGGCCATCTCGACGACGAAATAGTCAATACGGGCGGCCCGGCAGGCGGGCGGGCTTATATACAGACATTCTCCACCTCAGTGGCCACCTCATTAGCCACGAGTGCCGCATGCGTCATCCGCAAGCTACGCCCCACCTCCAAGAGGGAGGGACGGCCTTGGATGAACGATACTACCGCTGCGTCCACAGCACGCCACCTACTCCCACCAAACCGTGGGCGAAGCCACACACACTCTCTCTCCCTCACCATGAACGGATACGAGTTTGTTAACGTGGCGCGGATACGTCCGGACACGCCGACCTGCCCCCAGAAACTAAACCTCCTAGTTCTCCAGAAGTTTTTCGAAGCTAATGGGATCGTGGGGGTCACCAAGGTAGAACGCCTAAAGCTCCATGGTGACATCAAGATCACCTTCGCCGAGATGGGCATGCCCGCTCAACTCGCGGAGATCCCAGACATCAACGGCATTCCTTTTAAAATGTTTGCCTTCATGTGGGACAACTTGAAGCTGGGTGTAATCTCCCACGCCGAAATTGCCCACATGGACAAAGCAGAGCTGAGTGAGCTCCTCAAGGAGCAGCAGCTCCAAGTTGTGAAGAAGCTGTCCGACACCACTGCCCTCATCGGACACCCCTCCACCCTACCCAAGGAAGCTCAACTGGCGTGGGTAACTATGCCAGTCAAGCCCTACTGCAGACCGAAACGGTGTTACAAATGCCAGCACTATGGACACACTGTAAACAAGTGTGAGGCGCAGGAAGACACCTGCTCCATGTGTGGCAGCCCTGGACACCGCTACACGGCCTGCCCCAACACAGAGAAAAAATGCGTTGCCTGTGGTGGCCCACACTCCTCCGCCGACCGGACCTGCCCCAGATGGAAGGAGGAATGCAGGGTAGCCAAGGCTCGTCTTGAGAAAAAACTGAGCTACAAAGAGGCCCTCCTTGCTGTACGCTCCCAAGAAAAAAAAAAACCAGCAGTAAAGAAAAACCAAGAAAAGAAAACTCAACAGAAGCAGCCCACCACACAGAACCAAGAACACCACGTGGCCCGTGGTGCTGAAGCCCACGCGGCCAGTGGTGCTGAAGCCCACGTGGTCAACCTCTCCCTCTCTGAATTCTTCCACACCTATGAGGACTTAAAATACGAGGAGGAAGACGAACAAGAAGACCCAAACACAAACGAATGGACAATTCAAGAGAGCAAGAAGAGGAGGAGAGTGAGAAGAAAATCGACATCAAGCTAAGAAGACCAAGACATCCCCTCCACACAAGAAACCAAAACACATCAAGCCGACCAAGCACTGAACATCCATTGCCCAACCCAACACGCACCTGACGCTTGACCTGACGCCTGACCTGACGCTAGCCTGGCCTTGTCTT